>NW_015386903.1:817877-827200 GCF_001527695.2 Protobothrops mucrosquamatus
TAGGATAATTCCGCATTTGATTTGTAGGCTGTAATACAAAGACACATTTGGAAAATAATTAGGTTAATGATTATTAGTTTTAATTCAGTGGAAGTGCAACGAAATCAAATTTAGTTTTTGTCTTAGTTGCATTAGCAGCTTTCTGGAGCATGGATCCAAGCGATGACCTTCGTTCTGAAAAAAATGTAAATTCTTTTGGGGGATTTTTGGCAAATAAATGGTTGGGAAGGCTTTCACTCGCTAAGATCTACCCTCAAATTTCCCGGGCTGTATGGATGCCAGGCTTTTTTTTCATGCTATACTTTTAACTGATCATAATGAGATGAGATATAGTTCTTAAATGGTCCATTGCTTCTAAATATAGGCGTCTTCCCTCTCCAGAATGAATGCATCTAATCACAAAGCCTTACTGTGTTCAAAAATAACTTATAATGAGTTGGGTTAGCAAATGTAAAGATGATACCGACACTCAAAAAGGAAAAGTAATCCTCCTTCATTTATGATTAATGATTTTCCAAAAGAGAGAGAGAGAGAGAGAGAGAGAGAGAGAGAGAGAGAGAGAGAGAGAGAGAATTGAAATAGCATTAAACAAAAGGTTGGAGGAAATAGCCATTCCTTCCAGTTTGTAGCTGAGTGGAAATATAAGCCTATCCAATTACTTTTTAAATAGATAATTCAGATGCAGTGAGTGCAGCCACAAAAGTGGAAATAGAAGGAGTATTGATATCCACAAAGAATAAAGTTATATTCATCTCAGGTCTCTAAATGCTGATGGTTAGAAGTGCTCCAGCCTTGCAGACGTTCAGGGGAACTCCAAAATATCTTGAAGGAAACATTCAAAGGGCAGAAATGTCTCAAAAACAAGTCAGTGAGGATTGAGCATGTCCAGAAAGTATGAGACAGTTACAGGAGAATACCCATCAGACAACAGGAATGTACTTTACGTATTAACTGTTTGTTGCAGATTCCATGGACCTACACCTTCATATTGGTAATTTCTTTATCCAGTTTCTGTGACACTTTCATTTCACCAAATGAATCTGGGTAGTGAACAACATTTTATGTTACTGTCATTAAATTAAGCATGAAATGTGTCCATGCACACCTTAAGGGCTCCAGGTACAAAGCCAGGTCTTGAGGGCCAGGCCAGCTGGACCCAGGCACCCTGATTTCCAGAGGAAAATGGTCCATAAGGTGGGGATTGCAGCAGGAAAGACACCACCAACTGGCATTCCTTGGCCAACTGGATCCAAAGCATGTCCATCCTTGCCTAATTGAGTTGGACAGAGTAGAAGCAACTATGAAGAGATGGTCCATCAAGCAACCCAGTCTAAGCCATGAAGATCTGTAAAGGTGATAACTAGCATCTTGAATTGCACCCAGAACCATGCTGGCAACGAATGCATCTCACAGAGTAAAGCAATTGCATGTCTATGGAGATTCTCAATCGTCTAGGACGGTCATCATGACACCAAAGGTACTTTTCCAAAGGCAACTGGACTTTCTTGGTTTTTTTCCTTGAACACATTTTGCGTCTCCTCCTTCATTCTTCAGAACTGAAGAAGCTTCTTGGATGAGAAGCAAAACATCTTCAAGGAAGAAACCCAAGAAAGTCTCTCCAGTTGCCTTTTGGAAAAGCACCTTGGGACAGAGGAGTTGCATGCAGGCCATGTACTACGATTTGTCCATCAACAAGTACAATATTGTGTTTTCTAGTGGATTTTGGTTTAGCCATTCCAGATTGTAAGCTGTGGATAGAGCAAGGTTGGGCAATCTGAAGTCCAAAGTTTTGACTTTTACTACATCTGCAGAGACCGTTGCCTGCACAAAAATATCACTATGTGTTTTTTTATTATTATTATTATTTCTGTGGCTTCTTTTCCAGTGTTATGTGACTCTCCTTTCCAATGCTAGGAAGAGTCACACATTTGATTTCCCTTGAAATCCGAAGTGCTAGCCAGCCATAAGAGATAGTAGCACAGAGGTGTGGCATTAAACCAACATGTGCCAATTTACCTGACATTAGAACCCCTTTCAGTCAAGGAAATGGTCCTGCTCTTCTATTGGTGAGCAAATCAAAACCCTCAAGTCCTTACAACTTTTTAAACATTTTCTGTGGAAACCCATTATCTGAGTAAAAGCAAGCCCAATTTTTATTCTCTCTCGGTCCAACAGTGAGAATAAGCCAAGTTTCCTAGCTGGATTGGAAGCGATTGGAGATTAACTTCATGAGTTTGATTAATTAGAGTTGAAATGTCCTCCAAGGGCTAGAATTTTTCATCAGTGTTTCTGGGGATGGGAACATCCTGTCAATTATAACCTTTCCTTATCTTTTCTGCATTCTGGTCTGCTCTTTCTCTGCCTCTTCCATCCCACTCATTAGGAAGGATTTGAGTTGTCGTACATGAACAGCAAACAGTTAACGATTTGATGTATTATTATTGTCTAACACAAATCCCATGATCTAATTTTAAACAGCAGCATACGCATAGATTAAAATAGCCTACTTTTTCCCCCCTCCCTCCATGCTTGCAAGGCATCCTGAAGACTTTTGGTTTGGTAAACTTCCTGAAGTGACTTTTCAGTATCTTAGAAAACTTTTCTTTCTTTCTTTCTTTCTTTTTTTTTTGCCCTTTTGCAAAAACAGAAAAATCAGTAAACAGAGCAGAACCAAGGGCTGTTCATTTTGAAGCAGGACACTTTTTCCAGCTTGCTTTCCAACAGAATTACCTTCTGTCTGCTTCCCTTTTTCATTGGCAGGATGAATAAAAGATGAATCAGCAGGGGGAACCATCGGAAGTCCTCATTAGGAGCCAGCAATAAAAACAGCAAGAGAAGGTCTGCGGAAAAAGCTGGAAGGAGAATCCATTTTAAATTGCATTACATTAAGCGAGCAAAGTGACTAGAGGATGTGTTCTTCTGGCCATACCTTCAGGATAGCAATTTAGGACAGAAGTCATGATCATGATAGAACGGGGAGACCCCCGGAACCAAATGCATTAAGGAGAAGGAGCTGAATGATGACGTGCGGGCAGTCCTTGACTTACAACAGTTCATTTAGTGATGTTCAAGGTTGCAACAGCGCTGAAAAAAAGTGACTTAGGACCATTTTGAACATTTAACAACTATTGCAGCATCCCCCCATGGACATGTGATCCAAATTCAGACGCTGGTCAACTGACTCGTATTTATGACGGTTGCAGTGTCCCAAGGTCATGTGATCCCCTTTTGTGAAGCAAAATTGGCAAAATTCACTTAACACAAGTCTTGGGCTCAGTTGTGGTCATAAGTCAAAGACTACCTGTTTTTAAGTCTGAATGCTGTTGCGATTTGGGTAATGGTCAAAGGCTGCATTCTCAGGAAACGAGAACCACTGGAGAGATCTTTATTGCTAGTACGGTAATGGAACTGAATCTTGAAAGTCTCCCAAAGGGAGATTGTTTCGCCCAATTAATTTATTTAGGTAACTTCAGGTTAGTGTTGACTCCTGGCGACTGCCTCGACAAGTCCCTACAGTTTTCTTGACCATTTTTTCCCCCAAAAGTGGTTTGACATTGCATCCTTCCTAGGGCTGAGAGAAAGTGACTGGCCCAAGGTCACTCGGTTGGATCTGTGCCCAAGGCAGGATTAGAATGCACAGTGAATGAAGAGAAGGACGAAGGGGGGACATGATAGCAGTGTTCCAATATCTCAGGGGCTGCCCCAAAGAAGAGGGAGTCAAGCTACTCTCCAAAGCCCCTGAAGGCAGGACAAGAAGCAGAGGATGGAAACTAATCAAGGAGAGAAGCAACCTAGAACTAAGGAGGAATTTCCTGACAGTGAGAACAATTACCCAGTGAAACAACCTGCCTCCAGAAGCTGTGAATGTTCCAACACTGGAAGTCTTTAAGAAGAGACTGGACAGCCATTTGTCTGAAATGGTGTAGGGTTCCTGCCTGAGCAGGGGGTTGGACTTGATGACCTCCAAGGTCCCTTCCAACTTTATTATTATTATTATTATTATTATTATTATTATTATTATTATTATTATTATTATTATTATTATTATTATTGTTATTGTTATTGTTATTGTTATTGTTGTTGTTGTTGTTGTTGTTGTTGTTGGTTGTTTTTTTTTTTATTATTATTGCCTGTTCACCGCCCTGAGTCCCGTAAGGGAGATAGGGCGGTATATAAATTTAAATAATAAATAAATAAATAAATATTATTATTATTACTGTCTCTAGCCTGGTTTCTAACCTGATGCGTTCACTACTATTATGCCAAGGTGACTTACACCTAATGTAATTAAGGCAGAGTTACTCTACCTCTCTTTCTCACATTTCCACCCACCCCCCATCAATCCCTCCTCCCCTTCCTTTCCCTGTCTTGTCTGTTAGGCATGTCTTCTGGGGTCAGTGGGAGTGGGGTAGACAAGCAGGGAATATTCTTAGAGATGCAGCAGGCATCCAAGTGCTCAAGATTATAACTTAAATAACTTACGACATATTAGTACAACCCTCTGACTGCTCTGTTTTAATTTCTCCTTTGTATAATTTATTCCATTTTTGAAATACAGTGTGTCTTCTCACCAACTGAAAATGTCAAACAAAATCTGTAGTGAAAGCTGTGCCCCAAAATAAAACAAAATATTTTTAAACTCGCCCGTGCGGGGAACATTTTGTTTTGCACGTTGACCTTATGCTGTCTATCCCCTTTTTCTTTCTTTCTCTCTGCAGATTCTTTATCCTAGCAGCTCACCAGACCCTGGGAAGGAGATAGGAAACTCTAATGCACTGGACTGAGTTGATCCTAAGAAGTCCTGCTAGCCAACCGTGTCCTTTACTATCCACACAGTCCATGGTGTATTTTCTTTTGCAAAAAGGCATCTCAGCAGCTGGCATTGGCAGCCCTGGAAGGGAAACAGGTTACACCTTGACTTACAACAGTTTGTTTAGCGGCTGTCCAAAGTTACAATAGCACTGGAAAAAAAGGACCATTTAGGACCACTTTTCACACTTATGACCGTGGCAGCATCCCCGTGGTCACGTGATCATAATTCAGAAGTTTGGCAACTGGCTCACATTTATGACGGTTGCAGTGTCCTGGGGTCATGTGATCCCCTTTGGCAAGCTTCTGATAGGCAAAGTCAAAGGGGAAGCCAGATTCACTTAACAACTGCGTTACTTATCTTAACAACCGCAGTGATTCACTTAACAACGGTGTTAAGAAAGGTCGTAAAATGGGGCAAAACTCACTTAACAACTGTCTTGTTTAACAACATAAATTTTGGGCTCCGTTGTGGTTGTAAGTCAAGGACTATCTGTATTAGTTGTTCACTTTATTTTGATTATTTTATAACTCTTGGGGAGAGGTTGATTGTAGAATTTCCTTCCACGGGAGCTAAAACTAATAGCCTGGAGCCTACTTCATTTGATTTTGGAAAAAGGCAAGTAAGTGCTACTCTGAATTTTACCCCTGCTACAATTTTACCCGTTTCCACCACTACCAACCTGGAAATTTGCTCAGACAAATTTATGTTGCAACAGCCACTCATCCAACTGGTTGCACTCAAGAGAGTTTTTATTAAAGTTCACGTGAGCAGTTTCGTTCAAAGATCAGAGTGCTCGCTTGCTCTGTGGGTTGCTCAGGTTTTTAATGTTCATGTTTGCTTTGTGGTATCTTATTGAATAAAACAACCTGGCTGACTTCACGTCATGAAGTGAGCCATACTGTAACTTGATCCAGGGCCTTTGGATTAAGATGGAATTAGCTGGATTTACACAGCATGCTAAGTAACGAACGATGCTTTACAAACCACATTGATGTGCTGAGCCAAACTTTTGAGTGAGCTCTAATAAAGCTTAAGCACGATGTAGGACTCTAGAAATGTGTTTATCCATGGCCCTGCTTAAGACTACAGGCTCCTCCTTCGGTGACTGTGGTAATCGGTTGCAGATTATGGATTCTCGCTGTTTTGCGTCTTCTTGCTTCTTCATCTCTTTTGCCTCTTGTTGCCGCATCAATGATTTACAGTTCTTGTTCTTAATTAAGAACTTAATTCTAAATTATTAATTAGTGTCATGTGGGATTCTGCAAGGTGAAAGATATAGGTTCACAAGTAATGAGTAGCCCTCAAGACACCAAAGCATTGGCTGATCTTGTCTAAGTTCAGTTGAATCAGGACTAGTTAGTACTTGGATGGGAGATAGCAGAAAATACTAGCACTGTTGATTAGACTAGCCCAATGTTTCTCAACCTTGGCAGCTAGAAGATCTTTGGACTTCGGCTCCCAGAATCCCCCACAGTTAACATTGCTTTTGTGGACTTCAACTCCCAGCAGATGTTTTTTCAACTTCTTAGTCCAATGTTTCTTAATCTTGGCAACATCCTGGAAGAATGCAGTGGCCAATAATTTCTGCCTTGCTGCTGCACATTACCAGTATCATTGTGAGCTGACAATAACCAGAAGGAGATGCTACCTTTTNGGAGAGAAGCAACCTAGAACTAAGGAGAAACTTCCTGACAGTTAGAACAATTAACCAGTGGAACAACCTGCCTCCAGAAGCGGTGAATGCTCCAACACTGGAGGTTTTTAAGAAGAGACTGGACAGCCATTTGTCCGAAATGGTATAGGGTTTCCTGCCTGAGCAGGGGGTTGGACTAGATGACCTCCAAGGTCCCTTCTAACTTTATTATTATTATTATTATTATTATTATTATTATTATTATTATTATTATTATTATTATTATTATTATTATTATTATTATTATTATTATTATTATTACTGTCTCTAGCCTCGTTTCTAACATGATGCATTCACTACTATTATGCCAAGCTGACTTACACCTAATGTAATTAAGGCAGAGTTACTCTATCTCTCTTTCTCACATTTCCACCACCCCCCATCAATCCCTCCTCCCCTTTCCTTACCTGTCTTGTCCCTGGTCTGTTAGGCATGTCTTCTGGGGTCAGTGGGAGTGGGGTAGACAAGCAGGGAATATTCTTAGAGATGCAGCAGGCATCCAAGTGCTCAAGATTATAACTTAAATAATTTACGACATATTAGTACAACCCTCTGACTGCTCTGTTTTAATTTCTCCTTTGTGTAATTTATTCAATTTTTGAAATACAGTGTGTCTTCTCACCAACTGAAAATGTCAAACAAAATCTGTAGTGAAAGCTGTGCCCCAAAATAAAACAAAATATTTTTAAACTCGCCCGTGCGGGGAACATTTTGTTTTGCACGTTGACCTTATGCTGTCTATCCCCTTTTTTTTCTTTCTCTCTGCAGATTCTTTATCCTAGCAGCTCACCAGACCCTGGGAAGGAGATAGGAAACTCTAATGCACTGGATTGAGTTGATCCTAAGAAGTCCTGCTAGCCAACCGTGTCCTTTACTATCCACACAGTCCATGGTGTATTTTCTTTTGCAAAAAGGCATCTCAGCAGCTGGCATTGGCAGCCCTGGAAGGGAAACAGGTTACACCTTGACTTACAACAGTTTGTTTAGCGGCTGTCCAAAGTTACAATAGCACTGAAAAAAAGGACCATTTAGGACCACTTTTCACACTTATGACCGTGGCAGCATCCCCGTGGTCACGTGATCATAATTCAGAAGCTTGGCAACTGGCTCACATTTATGACGGTTGCAGTGTCCTGGGGTCATGTGATCCCCTTTGGCAAGCTTCTGATAGGCAAAGTCAAAGGGGAAGCCAGATTCACTTAACAACTGCGTTACTTATCTTAACAACTGCAGTGATTCACTTAACAACGGTGTTAAGAAAGGTCGTAAAATGGGGCAAAACTCACTTAACAACTGTCTTGTTTAACAACATAAATTTTGGGCTCCGTTGTGGTTGTAAGTCAAGGACTATCTGTATTAGTTGTTCACTTTATTTTGATTATTTTATAACTCTTGGGGAGAGGTTGATTGTAGAGCTAAAGCAAATAGCCTGGAGCCTACTTCATTTGATTTTGGAAAAAAGCAAGTAAGTGCTACTCCGAATTTTACCCCTGCTACAATTTTACCCGTTTCCACCACTACCAACCTGGAAATTTGCTCAGACAAATTTATGTTGCAACAGCCACTCATCCAACTGGTTGCACTCAAGAGAGTTTTTATTAAAGTTCATGTGAGCAGTTTTGTTCAAAGATCAGAGCGCTCGCTTGCTCTGTGGGTTGCTCAGGTTTTTAATGTTCATGTTTGCTTTGTTGTATCTTATTGAATAAAACAACCTGGCTGACTTCACGTCATGAAGTGAGCCATACTGTAACTTGATCCAGGGCCTTTGGATTAAGATGGAATTAGCTGGATTTACACAGCATGCTAAGTAACGAACGATGCTTTACAAACCACATTGATGTGCTGAGCCAAACGTTTGAGTGAGCTCTAATAAAGCTTAGCACGATGTAGGACTCTAGAAATGTGTTTATCCAAGGCCTTGCTTAAGACTACAGGCTCCTCCTCCTTCGGTGACTGTGGTAATAGATTATGGATTCTCGCTGTTTTGCCTCTTCTTGCTTCTTCATCTCTTTTGCCTCTTGTTGCCGCATCAATGATTTATAGTTCTTGTTCTTAATTAAGAACTTAATTCTAAATTATTAATTAGTGGAGCCACATTGTCATGTGGGATTCTGCAAGGTGAAAGATATAGGTTCGCAAGTAATGAGTAGCCCTCAAGACACCAAAGCATTGGCCGATCTTGTCTAAGTTCAGTTGAATCAGGACTGGTTTAGTACTTGGATGGGAGATAGCAGAAAATACTAGCACTGTTGATTAGACTAGCCCAGTGTTTCTCAACCTCAGCAGCTAGAACAGTGGTTCTCAACCTGTGGGTCGGGACCCCATTTGGGGTCGATCGACCATTTCACGGGGGTCGCCAAGCAAGGCTGTCCGCCATTTTTTTTTGTCCACCATTTTTTCCCCTTTTCCGGCGGGTGCCTTACCTCCCTTGGGCTGGGCCAGCTGGTGGTCGGCCTGCTCCGTCTCTGCCACTTGCCAGCTACGCCTCGGCCGGCGCAGGGGGCGGAACCACGCATGCGCGGCGCTACCGGGCAGGGAAAGTCCTCGACTTACGACCGGTTGGGGTTGCGGCATTAAAAAGGTTGAGAACCACTGAGCTAGAAGATCTTTGGACTTCAGCTCCCAGAATCCCCCACAGTTAACATTGCTTTTGTGGACTTCAACTCCCAGCAGATGTTTTTTCAACTTCTTAGTCCAATGTTTCTTAATCTTGGCAACATCCTGGAAGAATGCAGTGGCCAATAATTTCTGCCTTGCTGCTGCACATTACCAGTATCATTGTGAGCTGACAATAACCAGAAGGAGATGCTACCTTTT
>NW_015386903.1:827482-831974 GCF_001527695.2 Protobothrops mucrosquamatus
TAAAGAGTCCCTTTTGCAAAAGCAGAAGAAGAGCTAATGTTATTTTAGGCACTGGTTATTTTAAAATTAGTCAAGCTAACAGTGAAAAACAAACATGGTTGGTCAATTGGTACTGTTTACATCCAGCGTTTACTCAAGCAAAAAAGGGTTGCATACGATGAAACATTCATAAATTGAGCATATTGAACTGCCAAGGGGGAAAAAAATGGTCTGAACTAGAAAAAGAAACAAGGAAATAAACATTTGCACTTACCAGCGTTCTACAACATTGCTTTGTTCCAACTTCTTCCTCCAAATATTTGGTTACATGTAATAATAATAATAATAATAATAATAATAATAATAATAATAATAATAATAATAATAATAATAATAATAATAAAGTTGGAAGGCACCTTGGAGGTCATCTAGTCCAACCCCCTGCTCAGGCAGGAAACCCTATCCCATTTCAGACAAATGGCTGTCCAGTCTCTTCTTAAAAACCTCCAGTGTTGGAGCCTTCACTGCTTCTGGAGGCAGGTGGTTCCACTGGTTAATTGTTCTAACTGTCAGGAAGTTTCTCCTTAGTTCTAGTTTGCTTCTCTCCTTGATTAGTTTCCACCCGTTGCTTCTTGTCCTGCCTCCAGGCGCTTTGGAAAATAGCTTGACTCCCTCTTCTTTATGGCAACCCCTGAGATATTGGAACCCTGCTATCATGTCCCCCCTCGTCCTTCTCTTCATTAAACTAGACATACCCAATTCCAGCAGCCTTTCCTTATATGCTTTAGCCTCCAGTCCCCTAATCATCTTTGTTGCTCTTCTCTGTACTCTTTCTAGAGTCTCAACATCTTTTCTCTTGGAGTTTTAGCACATTCAGAACCTGGAATGTGGATGTACAGCAGCATGAACCTCTCACCATTTAACTTGCAAACTTTTGGCCTAGAACTGAAAGGGAAAAATAAATTGGCTCCAAAGAAAGCTGGTCTTAGCTACCGTTGCCTGAGATTTTACCATGCCAAAATCAAGAGTGACATCTTGTGGCACATCCTTGCCATGCCTTTTTCAAGTTTGCTCAAGGAGCAAATTGTGTGAGGTTTAGGGTTGGATGCCAGGTTGAACTCTCTGTCTAGGTAGCATCAGGATGGCTCTGAATCTTGGGACTGTAATGGAAGCCCAATGTATCCATGTTCTTCTGGTGGAGTCCAACAGAACCAGGCTGATTCCTGATCTATGACAGAAGCTGTTGGACCTGGTATACCCTTTGCTAGTGGAACCTCTCTTGAAAAGTCCCACTAATCTCCAGAGAACAAGCTGTCTCCAAATATTAATTCTTAGAGGTTGAAGATGGGAACCAAGCCGATGAAAAAAAACAAGAAACGGTTCTTGGCTGAATGTTAGGAGAAACATCTTACAAGCAAGCCTTAGGGGTATGATCTGCTGCTACCATAAAATGATTTTCTGTCATTAGAATGTCTAAATAAAAGCTGGGAAGACAATCCCTCAAGAATGTTCAGCTGTTCTTGCATCCTGCAGGGTAGATGTTATATTTAACAGGAAGCTGCATTTGACTCTGTTTTGCTCAATTCTAAGGAAAATATTTCTACACATACTAACTAGGCGGTATGCTATCATTCCAACTTGTTGTAACCTATAAATTCTTCTCCTTCGGATTATAGGAAGCCGTTTGAAAACTTGAAATACTAAGCAGGGGTCTCCATTCTCTCTGAACTCTTTGGCATTTTGAGCGCACGTTGCAGGTCTTCTCCCCAAATGCTGCAGGTGGAAAATTTGGATGGGTTTGTAGATGGAGAACGCTTCCTATGGAGATCTCAGACACACACAGAGCATTGATTTGTCAAAATAAGTCTCATTGCCCTGATCATTTTTGTGGACCATTTCCACCTTAATCACACTATAAACATGCCCTTATCTCATGTACTTATGAAATCTTTGTCTCATCTCTAGCCCACAGCTGTGGCAGCTTAGAGATGCGATCTGCCTTGCTTCATTGGCAAGAGAGTCGATGATCTGGCCAAGGGCTTGAGGCTGACCCCCTCCAAACTACATTATGATGACCATTTGGGCTTGAGCTGCAAAACAGAACCTCCACCTGCTTCTCCATGGTCAACTATGTAATGCCTGCTCAGCACCTTTTTCATAGTACGCGCTTTATCAAGTCTTATGCAAGGCTGCTTATGAATGCAGCTTTAGCATTCTTTTGGAAACATGCTAGAACTGGTTTTAAAAATGCTTAGTGGGTTTAGTGCTCTTCTAATTATTTTTTTTAAAAAAAAACAAAACTTATTATTATTTTGAGAGTCTGCTGGGCCTATGCTGCACGGAAGATTGATTTAAACCTTGAAATAGAGTTGGGAACTGCCAGTTTTATAGTGTTCATTCTGTCACCAGTGAGCACCTTACAGGTTTTCTACTTTTTTTTGCTGGCAAGGGATTTCACACTTTTTTTAAAATTACTATTTCTATTATTTTGGTGGGAAGGTGCCATTTTTCCTACATCACATGGGCTGCTTCTGGGTGTTGCAGGCCACATTCAACACTGTTAGGTCCAGATGGAAATAGTGAAAATCGGAGCTTGCTTATCATTGGCTTCCCCTCCGAGTCTGTGACCAGTCAGCCAAGCTATTGGACATGAGTTTAGCCCTATTTCAGAACAGCACTAAACCTGTATTCGTAAACAGTATCAAGCACAGAACATGGTTATGTTGTCACCTGTCCACTAAACATCTTGACGGGGGCTAAATCAGTTTTTCTGTCTTCACCTATCCATCTTCATCCATTTAGAGCAGGGGTCTTCCAACTTGGTCCTTTTATGATTTGTGGTCTTCAACTCCCAGAATTCCTCAGCCAATGTGCCTGGCTGAGGAATTCTGGGAGTTGAAGTCCACAAGTCATAAAAGGGCCAAGTTGGAAGACCCCTGATTTAGAGGAAAGTAACCCTCAGTTGGAGAGAGAACAAAGGTGGGGAAAAATATATCCATCACCGTTCTTCATTGGCCCACATTGAACCAGTAAGGGCAGCCTCACTCAGCAGTATCCTGAGACAGAACAGGGATCAGCAGAAGGCAAAACAGTTGATTCCAGCTTATTTTTTCCTGGATTATATGGATGTTATGCTTTATTATGCTTCCTGACTGTGCTTCATCCCTACTTAGAAAAATGGGAAAAGTACATGATGCTAGAAAAAGGTATGTGAATATTGCAGTCAAGAGCATTGCAAGCTTCTATGAGTTGATTTGGTTTAATTTTTTTTATTGTTGTTGGGTTTATGGGTTTATGTTGTTGTGTATTGTGTAAAAGCAGGATATAAATCTAAAAATAAATACAGTATTGGGCCCAAAACCAGCACAGTGTATTTTGCATAAAAAACAGCAAAACTGACTTCTTTATCCTTTCATTCACCTTCATACCTTTATTCCCGAGCAGAATAAGTTGTAAAAGGTTTGAACATATTTTTAAAGTAAGTACGTGTAATAAATGCTCTCTTCATCTCAATGCTAGCTCATTTTAACTTGTTAACATTTAAAAATGCTTGATCTACTATGTTAAATTAACACTATACATAAATAAATATGCTTCCTCTTGAAGCAGAAATATCTGTTATCTTGTAACCACGTTCTATAAAGATTAGTAATTTCTCAATATTACTGACCCTATTTTTTACATAACTTGTTGAACTGTGTCTAACTCGAGTACAGACCAGCTTCTGGAAAATGTCTCCAATTCAAATTCCTCTGAAATTAACTGTATCTTGGTGAGACCCTGCATTGTTCTGGAGATTGGTCTGAGAGGACCACCCCATCCCCTTTGTTATCATTGATACTTCAATATTCAAGGATATGTTGGTCTGTTCTAAACACAATAAGGGCCTGCTTACGTTAATGAATTTTAATGTTCTAGGATATTTTATCCAGCCACATTAAACAATATAGCCCAGAAATGATACCCTTAATGTAGAGAACATACTCTACATAATGGGAGGCACCGTAATCTACGCAGAACAGGAATGTAGAAACTGTAAGGGTAGAGAGGGAGATGGTAAGGTCACACGGAGCAGCTAAACTGAGTTGACATTTGAGAGGTTGGTGGTAGATCATATGGCTGTGTGTGCATGCGTTTTCAGATACCGTCTTAGTATTTCTCTAGTGGAGAATCTATCAAATAAGTATTTGCAATGGGGGTATCCTTTTTGTTGTTTTCAGCCTCAATAACCTTGAGCAGGACAGATCAGAGAGAATTCTTCTCATTTTTGGAATTGTTTTGCTAAGGCAGGTTTGAGAAAAGTTCTCTGGTGGATGCATCCAGTTTTGGTCACCACGATGTAAAAAAGATGCTGAGACTCTAGAAAGAGTACAGAGAAGAGCAACAAAGATGATTAGGGGACTGGAGGCTAAAACATATAAGGAATGGTTGCTGGAATTGGGTATGTCTAGTTTAACGAAGAGAAGGACGAGGGGGGACATGATAGCAGTGTTCCAATATCTCAGGGGCTGCC
>NW_015386903.1:832356-855953 GCF_001527695.2 Protobothrops mucrosquamatus
TGCATCCAGTTTTGGTCACCACGATGTAAAAAAGATGCTGAGACTCTAGAAAGAGTACAGAGAAGAGCAACAAAGATGATTAGGGGACTGGAGGCTAAAACATATAAGGAATGGTTGCTGGAATTGGGTATGTCTAGTTTAACGAAGAGAAGGACGAGGGGGGACATGATAGCAGTGTTCCAATATCTCAGGGGCTGCCCCAAAGAAGAGGGAGTCAAGCTATTCTCCAAGGCGCCTGAAGGCAGGACGAGAAGCAACAGATGGAAACTAATCAAGGAGAGAAGCAACCTGGAACTAAGGAGAAACTTCCTGACAGTTAGAACAATTAACCAGTGGAACAACCTACCTCCAGAAGCGGTGAATGCTCCAACACTGGAAGTTTTTAAGAAGAGACTGGACAGCCATTTGTCTGAAATGGTGTAGGGTTTCCTGCCTGAGCAGGGGGTTGGACTAGATGACCTCCAAGGTCCCTTCCAACTTTATTATTATTAGTGAAAATAACAGAACCAGGGAGAAAATTCAGCTGTACAGAAATACCTGCAAAATGAATGGAGCAAGAAAGGATATCTGCCAAACTAATGGGGCAAGATTAAAATAATCAAAGTGAAAAGTGCATTAAACAAAAATGCTCTGAATAAGGGAGATCAGCTACAGCAGAATATTTTTTTTTAGGGGAATTTCACAGCTTTTTGAAGGACACATCTGATAGCAGACTTTTTCAGACTAAGCCCAGGGAGAATTAAAGTCTTCAAATGACACAAAGAAAGGAGTGGCTTCAGTAAAGCAATCAAATGTAGATAAGAGAAGCAGTTCATATCCTCGGTTCTAAGAATGTGTCCTGTGGCTTACAAAAAGGAGAACAGGTTGATTAAGAAGAATTGAGAAGTAGACTTCCCTAAAATCATGATTCAGACAGTGAGTAGTGTGTACTATTATAAAACCCTGCTCTTTTTCAGAAAACAGTCAGCAACACATGTATTACTCATACATGACTGGTACCAAATACATATTCATTTCCACCCAGCTTTCAAACAGAGTATTAGTCAATAGTTGTTGTTGTTTTTTTTAAAAAAAAAGATCGAACGTAAATAAAAAGCACAATATTTGTCCATTCTTAGGAAATTAAAGCCATTCATTTGCAAGATTGTGTGTTGATCCAAAGATGCAGATATATCCTTATCTCCTTGCACGCAGCACAGCTACGGCTAATAGTAATCCTTTCTGAGGCTTTTTTTTTTAGTCAACGAGAGACACTCATGTAAGACTGCTATGGTAGCAGAAGCAATCAACAGGAGTTTGAAATCCCTGAAGTGCTGTCTATGAGTATTCAAGTAGCAATTGGTGCAGCATATGAAGAGTCGCCAGTTCAGATGAGTAAAGAAAAGGAGTTGCAGGCCATCAACAGAAAGGTGAGGAGGAAAGTTGATCACAGTGGACACTGTTTAAATAGCTGAAATCTTCCCTATTAATGCAACATGATGATGGCGTCAGGAATCTCGTGCTAATGTCTTAGGAACAGAAGACTAAAATTCAGCATTGCAGAAATGAATTTGCATTCAGGGAAGTGTTTCAATGACCCTCCACAAGCCTTTGAAAATAGCTGTACCTTAAGCCCAAAATTATAACCCAGCTTAGCCTGATCCTTCCAGCAGATAATTCTGCCAGGGTCCTGTTTAGAAGCTGGAGTTTCTAAGAAAGATGCTAAGAACTGGAATTCAGAGAATGTCAACATGCAACCATTGTCAACAGCAATTCAAGGGAGTGTGGGAAAAGAGAGACCAAGGAATTTGAAGCTTTGACGCAGGAAGGGCTATAACATTCTGCACCATCTCTCACTTTGCTCAGAGTGAGTCTTCCTATCCTGAAAACAAGAAAACAAACCTTTGAAAATATCTGTATCTTAAGGAACTCCGGTGGCTAGGGATTTTGACCTGGCACAAGTGGATATGCAGTGGCAAAGGGACATTGTTGGATATAATTCATAATTCTTGGACAGGCTCAGAGTAAGCGCCCTTTGGAGCAGCATCTCTGCTTTTCAGTATCAGTCCGTTTGTATGGATTGGAATCCCCAGCCCCACCGCCTCCCAAAGTGTCCTCAGAAAGATAATTCATCTCTCCCCTACATGCAACCTTTTCACTGATGGCCATTTTGGAGAACTCACAGAGAAAGAGCCCTGTCTGCTATTCCAATCTACTTTAGACATTTTGAGCATTGCAAGCTATTCACACATTTCTAACTACGAAGTTGAGGTTCTACAACTATTACCAGCTTCTCCCAGGTACCCAACTGACTACAAAACCCAAGTCTTCCACTAAAATCAAATGATTGCCCCCCAAATGATTTTACGAGCCAAAAATTCATTAATTTTTATAGGAATCCAAGGCCTTACAGGAACTAAACTCGGTCTCCTGAAGCCAGGAAAGAGACTTCCATGGGCTCTCCTACAAGAATGTTTCTGGGAATTTGAAGTGAAGTGAACTCAGGATCTTTCTTCATCGTCTTGATAGTATCTATCAATTACATCTGAATTAAAGTAGACCACTGTAACGGTGATATCATCCCTATACATGCGTGCTAAGTCATCAGGAAGAGTCAACATTGCGATGAGCTTTTCCTGGTCTATCTCCCCATACTCATTGGTGCCAATGGCATGTCGGATGAGATGGGTTGCCACATTCCGGTCACAGGGCTGGTCAGTCCGGGCCTTTCTCCGAAGTAGCAGGTCTTGCACATACCCCAAGCTGGTTGGTTTCTTAAAAGTGAGCTCCGTTTTCTGACCATCAGCTTCAACCGTATGGCTTGCAATGAGCTGGACCACCTCTTCATTACTCAACATGTCCCACAGGCCATCAGAAGCAAGAACCAGGAACTTATCCTGCCGCCTGATTTTGTGGTAAATGACCTCTGGCTCAGCAGTCAAATAAGGGGGTGTGTGATAACATGGAGGGACGAACTCATAGATGTTTANCCCTATTTAAAAATTCTCCCTAGGCCAGACCCGCTTGTTGAAAAAGCCATGTCTTGAGGGCGCGGCGAAAAGGTAGGAGGTCCGGAATCGTCCGGATCTCGGGGGGTAGTTCGTTCCAGAGGGTGGGGGCACCCACAGAGAAGGCCCTCCCCCTGGGGGTCGCCAGCCGACATTGCTTGGCCGACGGCACCCTGAGGAGACCCACTCTGTGGGAGCGTACCGGTCTGTGAGAGGGGATCTGTGGCAGAAGGCGGTCTCGGATTTGACTCTGTTTTGCTCAATTCTAAGGAAAATATTTCTACACATACTAACTAGGCGGTATGCTATCATTCCAACTTGTTGTAACCTATAAATTCTTCTCCTTCGGATTATAGGAAGCCGTTTGAAAACTTGAAATACTAAGCAGGGGTCTCCATTCTCTCTGAACTCTTTGGCATTTTGAGCGCACGTCGCAGGTCTTCTCCCAAAATGCTGCTGGTGGAAAATTTGGATGAGCTTGTAGATGGAAAATTTGGATGAGCTTGTAGATGGAGAACGCTTGCTATGGAGATCTCAGCCACACACAGAGCATTGATTTCTCAAAATAAGTCTCATTGCCCTGATCCTTTTTGTGGACCCTTTCCACATCACCTTAATCACACTATAAACATGCCCTTATCTCATGTACTTATGAAATCTTTGTCTCATCTCTAGCCCACAGCTGTGGCAGCTTAGAGATGCGATCTGCCTTGCTTCATTGGCAAGAGAGTCGATGATCTGGCCAAGGGCTTGAGGCTGACCCCCTCCAAACTACATTATGATGACCATTTGGGCTTGAGCTGCAAAACAGAACCTCCACCTGCTTCTCCATGGTCAACTATGTAATGCCTGCTCAGCACCTTTTTCATAGTACGCGCTTTATCAAGTCTTATGCAAGGCTGCTTATGAATGCAGCTTTAGCATTCTTTTGGAAACATGCTAGAACTGGTTTTAAAAATGCTTAGTGGGTTTAGTGCTCTTCTAATTATTTTTTTTTAAAAAAAACACAAAACTTATTATTATTTTGAGAGTCTGCTGGGCCTATGCTGCACGGAAGATTGATTTAAACCTTGAAATAGAGCTGGAACTGCCAGTTTTATAGTGTTCATTCTGTCACCAGTGAGCGCCTTACAGGTTTTCTACTTCTTTTGCTGGCAAGGGATTTCACACTTTTTTAAAAAAATACTATTTTTATTATTTTGGTGGGAAGGTGCCATTTTTCCTACATCACATGGGCTGCTTCTGGGTGCTGCAGGCCACATTCAACACTGTTAGGTCCAGATGGAAATAGTGAAAATCGGAGCTTGCCGGTCTGTGACCGGTCAGCCAAGCTATTGGACATGAGTTTAGCACTATTTCAGAACAGCACTAAACCTGTATTCGTAAACAGTATCAAGCACAGAACATGGCTATGTTGTCACCTGTCCACTGAACATCTCGATGGGGGCTAAATCAGCTTTTCTGTCTTCACCTATCCATCTTCATCCATTTAGAGCAGGGGTCTTCCAACTTGGCCCTTTTATGATTTGTGGACTTCAACTCCCAGAATTCCTCAGCCAATGTGCCTGGCTGAGGAATTCTGGGAGTTGAAGTCCACAAGTCATAAAAGGGCCAAGTTGGAAGACCCCTGATTTAGAGGAAAGTAACCCTCAGTTGGAGAGAAAACAAAAGTGGGGAAAATATATCCATCACCGTTCTTCATTGACCCACATTAAACCAGTAAGGGCAGCCTCACTCAGCAGTATCCTGAGACAGAATAGGGATCAGCAGAAGGCAAAACAGTTGATTCCAGCTCATTTTTTTCATGGATTGGATGGGTGTCGTGCTTTATTATGCTTCCTGACTGTGCTTCATCCCTGCTTAGAAAAATGGAAAAAGTTACGATGCTAGAAAAAGGTATGTGAATATTGCAGTCAAGAGCATTGCAAGCTTCTATGAGTTGATTTGGTTTAATTTTTTTTATTGTTGTTGGGTTTATGGGTTTATTTTGTTGTGTATTTTGTAAAAGCAGGATATAAATCTAAAAATAAATACAGTATTGGGCCCAAAACCAGCACAGTGTATTTTGCATAAAAAAACAGCAAAACTGACTTCTTTATCTTTTCATTCACCTTCATACCTTTATTCCCGAGCAGAATAAGTTGTAAAAGGTTTGAACATATTTTTAAAGTATGTACGTGTAATAAATGCTCTCTTCATCTCAATGCTAGCTCATTTTAACTTGTTAACATTTAAAAATGCTTGATGTACTATGTTAAATTAACATTATACATAAATAAATATGCTTCCTCTTGAAGCAGAAACATCTGTTATCTTGTAAGCACGTTCTATAAAGATTAGTAATTTCTCAATATTACTGACCCTATTTTTTACATAACTTGTTGAACTGTGTCTAACTCAAGTACAGGCCAGCTTCTGGAAAATGTCTCCAATTCAAATTCCTCTGAAATTAACTGTATCTTGGTGAGACCCTGCATTGTTCTGGAGATTGGTCTGAGAGGACCACCCCATCCTCTTTGTTATCATTGATACTTCAATATTCAAGGATATGTTGGTCTGTTTTAAACACAATAAGGGCCTGCTTACGTTAATGAATTTTAATGTTCTAGGATATTTTATCCAGCCACATTAAACAATATAGCCCAGAAATGATACCCTTAATCTAGAGAACATACTCTACATAATGGGAGGCACTGTAATCTACGCAGAACAGGAATGTAGAAACTGTAAGGGTAGAGAGGGAGATGGTAAGGTCACATAGAGCAGCTAAACTGAGTTGACATTTGAGAGGTTAGTGGTAGATCATATGGCTGTGTGTGCATGCGTTTTCAGATACCGTCTTAGTATTTCTCTAGTGGAGAATCTATCAAATAAGTATTTGCAATGAGGGTATCCTTTTTGTTGGCTTCAGCCTCAATAATCTTGAGCAGGACAGATCAGAGAGAATTCTTCTCATTTTTGGAATTGTTTTGCTAAGGCAGGTTTGAGAAAAGTTCTCTGGTGGATGCATCCAGTTTTGGTCACCACGATGTAAAAAAGATGTTGAGACTCTAGAAAGAGTACAGAGAAGAGCAACAAAGATGATTAGGGGACTGGAGACTAAAGCATATAAGGAAAGGCTGCAGGAATTGGGTATGTTTAGTTTAACGAAGAGAAGTACAAGGGGGGACATGATAGCAGTGTTCCAATATCTCAGGGGCTGCCCCAAAGAAGAGGGAGTCAAGCTATTCTCCAAAGCACCTAAAGGCAGGACAAGAAGCAACGGATGGAAACTGATCAAGGAGAGAAGCAACCTGGAACTGAGGAGAAACTTCCTGACAGTTAGAACAATTAACCAGTGAAACAACCTGCCTCCAGAAGCAGCGAATGCTCCAACACTGGAAGTTTTTAAGAAGAGACTGGACAGCCATTTGTCTGAAATGGTGTAGGGTTTCCTGCCTGAGCAGGGGGTTGGACTAGATGACCTCCAAGGTCCCTTCCAACTTTATTATTATTATTATTATTATTATTATTATTATTATTATTATTATTATTATTATTATTATTATTATTATTATTATTATNGTTTTCTGACCATCAGCTTCAACCGTATGGCTTGCAATGAGCTGGACCACCTCTTCATTACTCAACATGTCCCACAGGCCATCAGAAGCAAGAACCAGGAACTTATCCTGCCGCCTGATTTTGTGGTAAATGACCTCTGGCTCAGCAGTCAAATAAGGGGGTGTGTGATAACATGGAGGGACGAACTCATAGATGTTTAAATCCTCCAGGTTGCAGCGGTTTTTAAGGATGCTCTGCTGCAGCTCCTGACTCCACTTGAACATGACATCTCCAAAAGCTCTAAAAGGCATAAGGACTCCCAGCAACCTGTCGTTCAGGATGAGAGTGCTCCCTTCAGAAGCTGGGTGTTCACTTTTTAACCGCAAGATTTCCGACGCATTGAAAGCATTGTGATCCCGGGTAAGGGGTAAAGCAGACCAGGTGCCGTTGGGGTTCTGAGCTCCCAGGATCACCCTGCAGTCCCCAGCATTTGCAACATGCAGATGAATCTGATCCACATGAGCTAAGCAGGCCGTCGCACCCGAGAAAGCCACCTGAACAGCGATATTTTTCAGCAGTTCGTTTCGGGAAGGTGCCTGAACTTCCAGCGATATGTCTGAATCCAGCCTTTTAAAAGCACCAACCAAAGCTTCTTCTATCGTCAGTCCAAGGTCGGTGTCCAAGTTCAGTAAGTCTTGCCAATACACTCTGAGCTGCTCCAGGTACAGGGAGGCAACCTCATGGAAGAAGCTGTCATTGGGGTGTTTGTGCCACTGAAGGATCGGCAGGATCGGTTTCATAGACTCCATGGCCAACTCAATCTCTTCCAGCGTTTGCCGAGGCAGAAGAGAAACAGCGAGGTAAGAAAACAGCCTCTCACTAACCGACTGAGCACAGGCGTAGCCAGCGTGGCCATCAAAGACCCCGAACATCATTCCCCTCGTCTGCAAACAGGTTGCCGCACTTCGCCGGTCTTCCATCGGCACGTTGGCTCCCAAGTGGTTGGACTCGAACTTCAATACTGAGCTGGGATTTTTCCCATCAAATTCAGGGACGGTGTAGGACAACTCGCTCGCCCTTAGGACCTCATTGATCTGTGATGGTGTCAAGTGAAAAGACAAGTCTTCTTCCTCTGTGGAGGTATGTCGGAACGCTTTTCCCAGAGGGAAAGCGCCATTGACCTTGCAACTGCATCTTGCTGGAGACCAACTTGAACGACCTCTGGCAAGCAAACGTTTCCATGCTTGATTTGGGGAGAGAACACATCTGGAATAGAGGTGTCTTCTGCCAGGCAAAGTGGCAACAGCAGACCTTGAAACGATAACCCAACTAGGCATAATGCCCATCCTACGATTCCCTTAGACTTCCAATCGGCGTGTTCTGGAAAGTCTACAAGTAAAACGAAAACATAGTTAAAGGAGAAAACAGGAAGAGCGCACAATTTCGACAGCAAGGCGTTGATTTTCCAAATTACTTTCCACCAAGAGGCTCCCGGAGATATAAGAGCTTATAATTGTTCCAAATAATAATTCTGTCTGCATAGGCAGCTTACAGTCATCAATCTGGCAGCATTCACATGGGAGAAATTAAACGATATGTCAGGACTCTAGCCTCCTGACGAGGAAAGCTATGGCAAATCTAGACAGCATACTAAAAAGCAGAGACATCACCCTGCCAACAAAAGTACGTATAGTCAAGGCCATGGTTTTCCCAGTTGCAATGTATGGCTGTAAAAGTTGGACCATAAGAAAGGCTGAGCGCCAAAGAATTGAGGCCTTTGAACTATGGTGCTGGAGAAGACTCCTGCGAGTTCCCTGGACTGCAAGGCAATCCAACCGGTCAGTCCTAGAGGAGATCAACCCCGACTGCTCTTTAGAAGGCCAGTTCCTGAAGTGGAAACTCAAGTACTTTGGCCACCTAATGAGAAGGAAGGACTCACTGGAGAAGAGCCTGATGCTGGGAAAGATTGAGGGCAATAGAAGAAGGGGACGACAGAGAATGAGGGGGCTGGATGGAGTCACTGAAGCAGTAGGCATGAGCTTAAATGGACTCCAGAAGATGGCAGAGGACAGGAAGGCCTGGAGGAACGTTGTCCATGGGGTCGCGATGGGTCGGACAGGACTTCGCAACTAACAACAACAACTGGGCTCTAGCAGGGATCAGCAGCAGAACACTTTCATAATTGCAATATCTCTTCTACTCGGAAACCACTTCGGGACTTTGTGCTTGAGATGGAAATGATTTGGGGATTTTCTAATTAGATTGTTTTGTTCAGACAGAAATGGCTAGTATATATTATTATGTAAAAGTCAAAAGTTGAGGTTTTACTGTATTCTACTACCAGGGGTAGGCAACCTCGGCTCTTTTATGACTCATGGACTTCAACTCCCAGAATTCCTGAGTCAGCATAGCTGTACTATACCAAAATGAGTAGGAAGTCAATGCTTTTTTTTCTTTTCCCTTTTCACTTACACTTTTTTCTCTTCCCTTTCTCCTCCCTCCGTTTTTCTATTATTTTCATTTTTCTTTGTATTTTATCTTAGGATAAACTGAATAAAATTTGTAATCTCCAAGATTTCAAAATGGCAACATCGCTAAATAGCTTGTACATCCTTACAACACTCGGTATTTTTACATTTTCAAAAAAAGGGCTAAGGGTAGAAATCTTTTGAGATTGATTGCCAAATCTTCTGCGGCTTTGGGTTTTTCTTACCTAATACCTGTAATGGTATGTTGGAATGACCTTAAAAAAAAGGAGGAAGAGCAACAGGACAGACAATTATCATGTAAAAGGTATCTCAGTCCACAGAAAGCAAAGCGATGCGAGAAGCACCTCAGAAGGGACCTACCCTGCTTTTCTGGAAAGTAAAAGTAAAGGAGGGTGAAAGAGCTTTCAGATTTGCAAGATTTTGTCCCTGTAACCTTACAATAAAGGTAGCAGGAACTCGTGGTTTTTATTTCTTGTTTGGACTACCTGGACAACAATATCTTAAGAGCCGTGGTGGCACAGTGGTTAGAATGCAGTATTGCAAGCTAATTCTGCTGTCTGCCAGCAGTTCGATCCTCACTGGCTCAAGATTGACTCAGCCTTCCATCCTTCTGAAGTGAGTAAAATGAGGACCCAGATATTTTACAGCTATTTTGAACTTTCACCATTCCTTTTGAAGGACAATACAGCCTCTTTCTCCTACGTTGTACTTTCCCAAGGCTGAGTAACTGTCTTCTCTCGCCCTCTTCCTCTTCAAGGTCAGAGCTAAATTCCTTTAACCACTTCCTCTCAATCTCAGGGGAATTTGACATCAGACAAATTTATAAATTCAACCCACAGCCTAAAATTGGGCTGGAAGAATCAAGATTTCAGATAAACTCAAGGCTGCTTCCAATGCTAGACTTAAGATAAAGTACCATGCCTTCTTAGCAGCTCAAGTGATGTGCAAATGCCCGGTGGTAAATACATGACTCACGAGATGTACAAGTAATCCCCAACTTTAATTCTGCAACTCAAGGGAGCTTCGCCCAAACTTGATGCAAAATAGAAGGAGAAAGGTAAGCTGCTTCCTTCACCTCCACCCACGGTCTATTATCTGCCCTTGAGAAGATCACAGGAGAAAGAGACAGGAAGGCAACAAACCTGCTCAACCAGATCTTCTTTCTCCTGGCCTTCTTCCAAAATCACAACAGTCACCAACTGTTCAAGTAACAAAGATGCTGTTGTTGATAGGTTGCTATTTCAACAATATTCATTGCATTTTATTGACCATTGTTTGCACTGCTTGCAAACTGCAGGATATAACATAGCTAACAACAAAGATAACAACCAGGTAGATAACAACAAAGATAACAACAAGGTAGATAATAACAAAGATGACTAGGAGGCCAGAGGCTATAACGTATGAAGAACAGTTGCAGGAATTGTGTATGTCCAATCTGATGAAAAAAAAGACTAGAAACGACATGATAGCAATCTTCCAATATTTGAGGAGCTGTCACAAAGAAGAGAAGGTCAACCAAAGCAACTGAAAGCAGAACAAGAAGCAACAGATGGAAACTAATCAAGGAGAGAAGCAACCTAGAACTAAGGAGAAATTTCCTGATAGTGAGAACAATTAATCAGTGGAAGGACTTGCCTCCAGAAGTTGTGGGTGTTCCATCACTGGAGGTTTTTAAGAAGAGATTGGACAACCATTTGTCTGAAACGGTGTAGGGTCTCCTGCTTGGGTGGGGAGAGGTTGGACTGGAGGACCGCCGCCTTCCCTTCCAACTCTGTTATTCTGTTGTTATCCTGTTATTCTTTCTGATCACGTGTATCCCTCACTATCAAGCCCAAACAAAGTCTGGAATGGTGTAGATATCCTACCATAGGCAGGGGGTTGGACTAGAAGATCTAGAAGGTCCCTTCCAACCCTATTATTCTATGCTCTGTGTTCTAACGTGTTAGCTGCCAGTTTTTGGCCCCTTCCATCCTCAAACAAAGAAGCAACAAAGAAGCCCTGCTCCTTTCATAACTGAGGCCACTTGATCATGAGACAACTTCTGCTCGAGACAGGTGGAGGAAGAAAGGCAGTGAATGAACGCAGATCACATTCATACAGAGAAGTCCTGGTTTGTTTCATCATTTGGCACCGCCTGTTTTTGCTCTTTTGCATTAGGCATTATGCAGTTACTGTCTCGTAGCTGTTTCTGTCTGCCTCCCAAGCACACCAGACAGGAAATATGACAAGATGAGCTAATTCTACTTTATTATAAGGCTACATTCACAGAATTTCGCAAGTCTGAAAGAACGTATCTCATCCCACCATTTCTCTTTACTGCGGGATAAGCTAGGGTGGACCTTTTCTAAGTTTCTTTCTTTGCCCCGTTGTTCAGCTGCAGGCTGCCTCCTTATCTGATCATCCTCTAGGCAGCATTTTTTAAATTCCCCCTTCCAAGGTCGTTTTCACATACCATTAAAGTTTCTATTTACCCCAAATTACAGCTGCATCAACACAGTCTGCTAATCCGTTTTTGTAGAATAAGCCATAATTGGCTGTTAACAACTCGCTAAGCTGTAAATCACAGTGCACAAGTTACAGTGGGAGCACCTATTGATTTAAAAGCCAAAACAGGACATTACATGCCCTCCTATTCTTGGCAACGTCTGTGCCTGTAAATTTAAACTAGTTTTTAGTTAATACCGAGTAGGACACAAATCCTGGATATTGCATAGATAAATGCTTGCTATCTGTCCACTATTATCTTCCCCTCCCGCTACATGTTTGAATCTTATGATGTATAGCAGGGGTCTTCAAACGTGGCCCTTTTATGACTCGTGGACTTCAACTCCCAGAATTCCTCAGCCAGGCACAAGAATTCTGGAAGTCCACAAGTCATAAAAGGGCCAAGTTTGAAGACCCCTGATGTGTAGCTTTTTTTTCTAGTCATCCACTTGCACTATGTGTCCAAAGTATACAAATTTATGTCTGCTAATCAAAAACTCAGTTGTTCTGGACTGACTAGTTTGACTTGCAGTCCATGGTTTGCTTAGTAATTAAACATTTAATCTAGACAGTAGTCCTCAATTTACAACCATTTGAAGTTACAACAGACCCCATAGTCACGTAATCAAAATTCAGGAGTTGGCAACTGAGACATATGTACAATGGTTGTAGGGTCCTGTAATTGTCATCCGTGATCTTCCTAGTCAACTTCTGATAAGCAAAGATTATAGGGGAATCTGGATTCCTAAACAACTGCCTTGTTTAGCAATGAAAAATCTGGTCCCATTTGTGTTCGTAAACCAAGCACTACCTGTATATAATTTGGGCAAGATCCACTGTCTTTCTCATTAAAAACAGAAGTTGTGAAGTTTCCTTTTGATAAATACAACATTGCCACTTTTTCTTCTGTTTGTTTCTAGCACAAACAAATGGGAAAAAAGTGGAAATATTGTAAATTACAATCAATCGTTTTTTTTCTACTCACAGAAAAAAAAGAAAATAAAATACCAGGAAGAATTATGAAACATTTCAAAGTTATTTACCTTGTTAATCATTCATGTTTTTGCTTTTTCCAAATATTAGCAGGGCAGATGTCCTTCACCAAGACCTGTTGAAAAAAATCAATGTAGTCAGATTTTAAAAAGATAGACAGAAACATGCCAGTTGTCAGGGCCTGCAAAACAAAACCATCATTCTTCCTTACCTATAAATTTAAATGTATTCACAATATATACCGGATATATTGATAATGTTAGATAACATTTGCTATCCATAGACAAGGATTTCTTTTCCTTGCACGGAAAAAGGATTCCACTACAATGTACGAAAATTCTGTAAGACAGTGCATGCCACACAATAAAAAATTGCCGTGACAAAAGTAGTAGCCTTTTAGGGTTGATTTTCCATAGTATGTTAAAGTACCTTTCTTTTGACTCAGATCAGCTACAGAAACACCAAATACAAACACTTGTTTTAAATCTGAATATTAAAGTCTTCTCTTTTATTATGTCACAAACCTTCGGTTTAAAACAGCAATTTACCACTCTATAACTACACCCCTGGCATTCCCTTCACATAATTGCTTCACAGTGAAAAATACAATGTGCAGCTAAACACCTTGGGGGTCAGGCCACCTGAGCAAAACACAACCTAAAATGTACCCAGGTTTTTAATAGTCACATTTTGTTACACATCAAACTAAACTTTGGGCTGTTTGAATAACAGGTCAGCGGCAGGAATGTTATTTTAGGACCTGATAACAGTGTTTGTGGCCAAGGTTGACTTTGCTTTTGTGATATTAGAGTGCATGGATCCATATTTGCAGGAGCAAATAGGCCAGACAGCAAAAACAGAACAAGATAACTGGGAACGTCTCAGGGATAGGCTTTTTTACACAAGTTTTCAAAAATTATATTGCAAGCTGCAATTAGAATCACATTAAAGATGTGCTACTTCAATGATCCAGGTTATTAAAGCAGTGGCTTCTTATTGCAGGGTCCCACAGATCTTCCTCTTTTAATGAACCACAGAAAGTGGCTGCATTCACACAGATTCCAAAACATTTCAGATTTCATATGATGAATGCACAGCTGTGGAACACGCCACGCTCCTTGCTCCTTGCTCCTTACTCCGTGACAAGTTAACCAATGCAGTAAATAAAGAAACTGATGCTCTATTAAGCTTACGCCCTATAAGAAAGCTCATTTTGTAAAATCCGTTCCCAACATATGAGAGAGAGAAATAAAACTTTAGCAAATGCCTCCCCCCATCTTCAAATTTCACAGCTTTGAAAAAAGTTGGGATATTCTTTAGAATCTTTTTCCTCCCCCCCCCTTTCTACTTCTTTAATCTACATTTCTTTCCCACTTTATTACATTTCTTCCTTCTTCCTGAATGCCAAACCTGCACCGTTTTAATTCGGCTTCCAAACTTCAATGAACGTTTTAAAAAGGAAAACGGAACGCAGAGCCTCCTTTTGCAAAAAATTCTTCTTCTCTGCTGCAGCCAATTTGGCGCAGCGCCTTTAAAGAGCCATCAAAAATCTAATATCAATCGATAAAACTTAATAGCAACCCAAATGGCAAGCTGGGAACTAAGCATTCAACTCTTCCAGCTTCAGAGAGTTCTTTTGCAACTCCTGAACTCAGCTCCGTTTCCGAACCAGGGCTGATCTGCAGCAATTAATGGCTGATCGCCTTGACACGACACTCCCTGGATAAACACCACCGAGAAAGAGATTAAAAAATTAAAAATTAAAAATTAAAAACCAAAACAAGCCAAACCAACCCTGTATTTTCTTCAGATGTTCACCTGCGGACTTCCTGCACGCAGAAACCTCCGCGAAAAAGACAAAAACCTGCTTCTTTCCTCAATTGCAATTAATCACATTCCAGTTTGGGGCGTTCAGAAGAAGAAGTAACAGCTGGAATACAGTATATGGCAAGGCAAAGCAAAAGCTTCAATAGAAGCTTGACTCCGCCCCTCGGTCGCACAGCCATTGGCTGCAGCGGGAGGCGTGAGAGGGCGATCAGGGAGCTGAGTGGCCACCGTGGGGCAAAGCCACGCCCCCTCCGCGTCACTGCTAAACTCGCGTAGGGCTTTACCCAGCTGGGTTCTGCTGCCCCTAGCGGCCGCTCGGAGCTTTGCAGCCTCAACAGACACGCTTCCCCAGAACGCGGACAGTTCCGAATGCACACGGAACCCGCCCAGCAGGCTTCGTAGAACGTGTGAACGGGTAGTGTGGAACGTGCTCGGGCCCCGGGTTCTTTGGGACGGCCGGCATCCCCAGGGAATGACGCGAACCCGCATGTTCTCAAGGCGAAGCATCCGCGCCCGTACAACCTTAGGAAGACTGGGAGAAAGACGTACCTCGTGTCGGGCGAGCCTGCCTGCCTGCCTGCCTGCCTGCCTGCCTGCTGAGCAACCGGAGCCGTGTGAATTGCTCGGAGGCGAGGCGAGGCGAGGCGCTCCTCCCCTCCTACACGGGAAATGACAGCGAGCCCAACCCCAATCTTGCTTCCCCTCGACATAAACCCTCCCCGAGCCGTTTCCAGTGGGGAGGTGCTCGACCCGGGAGCCTTCCAAACAAGCCGATTTAGCCAGCGATCCCTTAACAAGCCTGGATGAAGTCACGCCTAACCCCATGCCCAGCCATTCTTTCTCCCACCCAGGACCGCAGCGCCTGCAAACACGGAAAGATCCACGTGCGCGCAAGTACCCACGTTCTCCAAACCCGCGTGTAGAGCCGCTGTAGAGCCTTTTGGATTGGAGAAGGGGAAAGCCGGCAGGGAGCAGCTTCCCCCACGCCCGCCGGGATACGATACGCCCTTTGCTTATCTCTGCCAGCCTCGCTTTGTCCTCGGATGGCCTCGGGATCAAAGCCGGCCGGCCTGCCTTGGCGGGTGGAAGGGCGAGGGCGAGGTGCCCGCCGGATTCCGACGTTGCACGAGGCAGAGAAGTGAACACGCAAGCTAACTCCCGGGTCGCCCAGGCGTTCTCGGCGCCTTGCGAAAGAGCTGCAAAACCCGGCTCCTTGCGAATTGGCTGAGCAAGGCTACGTGTTTAAGTGTATTTTGGATGTGGTCGTAAAGACTAATCAATTACTAAACTCTCTGGCCTTTAAATGTCAGAAGAGAGCATTCGGCTTGGATCTCACCGAAGCCCCCAAACCAGAAAATCCATTTTTTGCTTCTTTTTTTTTATTATTAGTGGTGGGAAGGAAGAAGGATGTTGATGGTGGTGATGGAAAAACCCAGGTTGACGTTTGTCACGCTTCCTGTTGCAAACCTCTCCAAATTAGAGGCTGGGTTTTTTTCCATTATAACTCAAGTACTTGTCTTCTGCACTGTTATAAATGTCAGCGAGTTGGTAATTTTGGGCTCCTCTTCAGGTGTACTTCCCTATTTGTATTTAGGGGAAATGCCAAAATGCATCTTAAAAAAAAAGAAAAAACTTGAGCACCAAAGCCCTTTTTAAAAAGATGCTGGATGACACCCTGTGGATACCTTCAGTTATAATCTGTTAAAAAGCTGATGGACTATAAACTTCTGGAAAACCATTTGGTTGGTTTAAAAAGCCCAACTTGTTGTACCATCTGTGGTTGTTTGTTTGTTTATTTATTTGCATAGACTGGTAAAATCATCTTTTCTTGTTACGCAAGCTTCAAAAATGAACCAACATAATTTAAATACACCTTTTGGTTTTCCTCCATATCTTTCTATTGTTCGTTATTTTGGTATCAGAAATCAAACGGATCTCCAAGAGAGGTCAAGCCACTTCTGATGTAAACTCAATCATTGCAAGAGTCCAGTTACTACTGTGAATAATAATAGTCACAAAATACAAAAACCCTCCTAAGCGTAGGTAAATAGGGTGGACTCAAATACTCGGCACCCTCCTAAGCACGCCGTTGTGGTAGGCATCCATTGGCGGGGGTCCATTTTGCTGTCCAAATTCATGGAGACCTAACCCTAAGTGGATTTGCCCTCCAATGGGATTTTCCCATGTATTTCATCTGGAAACAGAAATAGGGTAGGATCAAAAAGTCTGCACCCTCCTAAGCATAAGTGCTAGGCATCCACTCATGATGTCCATTTTCCTACCCAAATTCATGGAGACCTAACCCTAGCCTAGCCCTAAGTGGATTTGGCCTCCCCCCCCATGGGATTTTCCCATGCATATCACAAGGAAACTGTGAATAGAAATAGAACGACTATGGCAAAAGGAAGCGAAAATAATACCAATGGGCACTTTGCAGCCAAAACCATCTGAAGCCCCACTTGAATACTTTCAGCATTGACACAATCACCATCTGTCAACTGCAAAAGCAGCTTTACTGGGAACAACTTACATCTCACAATGATACCTTTAATATTATTAAAGAACAACCTTTACCTATCCCAGGTCCTTTAGAAGCGCTTGGTAGGCAGACATATGTGTCAAATCCAGTCTAAACCTCTGGCTGACTGCGTGGCCATCATAATAATTTAAACTTTGCACTGTCAAATGATTTGGGGAGGGTGATTTTCCAACGAAGGTGAATACCTGAGGAAATGCGGTTCTCGGGGGTCCTGTATGAGTGTGAACTGCCTCTCGGGGTCTCTAGAAACGTAGCTGTTTAATGAGAGATGACATGTACTGTTGGAAAAGCCTTAGATTAAATTACATTACATTACATTAAAGAAGGAAAACTGTACAAGTCTTGAAGAACCATTGTTAATCAGTGGTTGGATTTGCCTGGTTAGAGCTCAGTGCAATGTGTAAACTCTTCAAGAAAACATGGTTAGGCTCATTGCAACTTGCTGTGATGTGTGAATTTAGGTCTACAAAGGCCAGGAATGAATTCGAGGTTCTCAAACTAACTGACACCATTCCCCCCCACTATTATCCATACTGGTTAGGACCAAATTGGAGTTTTAGCTCAGCAGCATTTTTGAAGGATTATGGTTCTTTATCCTTGGCAAACATCTTCGGAAAGGATTGTCCGAAGCAGAAAAATATAGCATGAAGGGCAACGAAGTTCAAACAAAGCATTGAAGTATTGGCGGCTTTAGTCAAGCACAACTTTCTATTGCCTATTTTAGGCTTTGTGGCTATAAAAGCACATCTGAGGACAGCTAATACTGATGGCTGTGAAAAATATATTGCCCTTTAACACCCATTAATTTTCAGGTAGAAATATTGAAGGACTTTTCATTCTGGTTTCCTAAATTATCCCAACTATTTTTCTACAGTGGGTGACAGGTAACGTGAACATAAAATGGTATCCGAAATGCTGGTCCTTCCATAACCCAAGGGACAACTCACAGACAAGCTGAGAGGCTTGGAGACCACTTGCAATTTTCAGTAGTTCAGAAAAAAAAGAACTGTGGAAGGAAGGAAGGAAGGGAAGGGAAGGAAGGAAGGAAGGAAGGAAGGAAGGAAGGAAGGAAGGAAGGAAGGAAGGAGGGCTCATGTTCTTAAAAACCTCTTCTGTGGAGGTCTGGAGTGATATGGAAGCTTTTCAAGATATCATGTCGAACTCAGTAGATGTCCTGTAGTTGTCTTGCATTTTAAAGCTTGGGATGAAAATCAGTCTTAAAGTCCGCTGATACTAGAAATTCTCTTTAATGTTCTTCCTTATCCTTTTTCATTCGATCTTTTTATACCTTGAAGGATGCCCGAACGACTCTCCCCTTAAGAGGCTGAGGGGGCCGAAAATTATTCACCATCGGGATCTTTTCGTCTTCCTCTGCTGTAAAAAGGAGACTTCTGAATTTCTCCATCTGTAAACACCCGAGAAACAGCATTACAGCTAGAAACACAGTTGGTCACACGCCAACAAACAAATAATACCAAAAACACCTGAGCACTTTCATCATGTGGTTTTTTTTTTGTTTCATTCTGTTCATCCATTAATACTCATCACTAGATTATCCATCCAGTGTTATTTGGGGTGGTTTTTTTGCAACAGATTTACAAATTTTGATTTCAAACAATTAAAGCACCGTAATAGCCAAACAAACACACACAAAAAGTGCTACATGTTAGTACAATGCATGTACGGTATAATGTTTTTAAATCTAAAATATAGCAACCAAAAAGAAATTGATGTAAGTAGTTAAAGAAGGAAACAGTTTCACGGAAAACAATATAACACGGTTTATGGCAATAAAAAAAAATAGGCCCTTGTCTGATGCTTAAAAGACTTTTTTTTTTTCCAAAGATTACATTCAGAAATGATGAGAATACAGCTGGTCCTCGGCTTACAACAGTTCATTTAGTGACAGCTCAAAAAAAGTGACTTCTGCATCTTCATCACTCACCGTCAAGATTTACCTGTTTCTCTGATATTTGGATAGATTCCTTCAGGACTATCCAGGTTACACTTTCATGGAGGGGCGGCGTTGTCAAAGAGCCGACATAAGTCCAGTATTTTTTACAGGAAGGAAGCAGAATGCTTGGGTTGAAAGATCTGAACTCAGCTTTTGTTCCCTAGTAGAAGTTTCAGCAGGAAAGAATGTGTTATCTGACACGGGAGATTTTGATATATTTTTTTTTAAAAAAAGAAAATTAAGAGAGAACATTACTGGCGAAAGCCATTGCTGTATGTTTGGAAGAGTTAGCAGTAAAAGGAAACCAGGCTGGCACCAAGGCATATCTAACCACTGGCTCAACAGGTGCATAAAGGAAAGGTGTACATAACAGACAAAAACCCAATAAGAAATAATGTCAATATTCATGTCCGTATAATTCAGGAGCAATCTACTTTGAAAACTTACTTTAAATTTGACCATGTAGAAGGCATCGGTTAATCTGTTCAAAGAAGCATGTTCTTGTCCAACCTAAATGTCGAAAAGGCCAGAGAAAGTGCAATTTAAAAGCAGAGGCAATTACAATACAGAATAAGTTAAAGACTGCTGCCAGTTTTGGTCACCATATCACAAAAAAGAAAAAATTCAGAGAAGAGCAAGTAAGATGATCAAAGGCCTGGAGACTAAAACATACGAAGAACGGCTACGGGACTTGGGCTTGGCTAGTCTAAGAAAAGAAGAAGTAGGGGAGAGATGATAGCAGTGTTCCAGTATCTGAGGGGCTGCCACAAAGAAGAGGGGGTCAGGTTGTTCACCAAAGCACCAGAGGGAAGGATGAGAAACAATGGTTGGAAACTGATCAAAGAGAGAAGCAACCTGGAATTAAGGAAAAACTTCCTGACAGCGAGGACAATTAACCAGTGGAACAGCTTATTCCCAGAAATCATGGGCGCTCCATCACTGGAGATTTTTAAGAAGAGTCTAGACATTCACCTGTCTGAGATGGTATAGGTTCTCCTGCTTGAGCTGGACTAGAAGGACCTCCAAGGTACCTTCCAGATTCTATTCTATTCTATTCTATTCTATTCTATTCTATTCTATTCTATTCTATTCTATTCTATTCATCTCTGCACAGAGAGAAACTCATAGCATTGCAGACACGGTAGCTAGCAGAAGAGTTGGGTGAGTTGATAGGGCCAAAAAAAGTTCAGAAGGAGCCTGGCCACTCTCTTTTCCAACTAACAGATTTTATTTAACAGTTATAAGCTTTTGTGAGCTGCATTATCCCTTTTTGTTAAATCTGTTGGTTGGAAATGTGCTATTACTGGAGTCCTCTGGACTTTCATATCAGAAGAGCTGGATTTATGTAACATATTGAAGAAAACAAACAACTCACATAGCATAGGAAAGGTATGATCTCAGATGCTGTACAGCAGAGATGTCCAATCTTGGCAACTTTTAAGACCTGTGGACTTCAATTTCCAGAATTGACTGGAATTCCAGAATTGGCTGGCTGGGGAATTCTGGGAATTGAAGCCCATAAGTCTTAAAGTTGCCAGGGTTGGGCACCCTTGTTCTACAGCATGTGCTGCTGGGTTATAAGCATACAACACATACAGGATACTGACATTCTCACCTCTAAGAAAACCCCAATCACGGCTAGGCCATCTGAGGCAGCTGCAGCTTCTCCAAACGTTGTGTATTTCTTGGCATTCCAGTGAACTAAATGGAGCTTGGGAAGAGAATCAGACAACGCCGTTATCCCAAACCTAAACAGACAAGGTCTTGTTCTTCCATCACATCAAGCAGTGACCTAAATGTATTGCTTTGTTCCAAAAAGGAAGTTAAATTTTTGGGAAGATCCAATAACTTTGGCAGATAATTATATTTTTGCCAGGTAAGTTTGCCAAAAATGCTAAGGAAACTCCAGCTTTATAAAAGTGTCTAGAGAAATGTTTCTCAGTCTTGACAACTTTAAGAACTGTGGTCTTTAACTCCCAAAATTCCCCAGCCAGTCAATTCTCAACCATACTAGCTGGGGAATTTTAAAGCCCACACTTCTTAAAATCTCCAGATTTGAGAAACACTGCTCCAAGTCTAAAGATCCATATATATGAATTAAAAATATGAGCTTAGATCAATGACTGCCACTAAACCTTTTTAAAGCCACTGGATCCACATAGAGGAAAAATAAAAGAACAACTCCTGAACATAGCAAGATTTGCAGGATATTCACATAGAATAGAAAAGGGAGTCCTAATAAAACAGATCCAAAAAGGATTCAGGAAGGAGAGATCTGACAATATAAATGCAGTCTGCTTGTGTGTGGTCTAATATATTAAGTGAATCTATCCACTGTAACTTCCAAACCGTAGTTTATGAGTAAGCATGTGTGAACCCAGCCAATTGTCAATAAACCACAGTTAAGCAAAACATAATGTGTCATGTGAAATTTTACTTGTGTGAAGTTAACCTTTTTAATTAACCATTTGCTGTTTTTCACATTCTTGCTAAACAAAGTATGATAAAGAACAAGCCTATAGGTCCAGTTTTATATAGAATTGTTAAAATAACTTTATTTTTAAGTGATCACATATCTATACCAGGCATAAAACTTTGCTTTTAAAAATCGGGAGACCATTCAGCATTTTTTTGGCTAATCTGAGAGGTCTACAGATGCTCCATCTTCTTTATGCTTTCTTTTGTGCTCAGTTTTGCTCAGTCAACATTTTTCAAATAACTCACCTCACAAGGAAAAGATTTCCCATTAATGGTATGTTCGGATCCAGAATTTTGGCTTGTCCCCCAATGAAAATGGAATTGTTTCAGCCTATAAGGATTTTCCAAAGGGCCTCCACTGATAGCTAGAACCCAAAAGGAAAGCAGAAACGGATAGATGTTCCATTAGAGTAGTAACAATCATTGTATTCCTTTCTTCCCATTTTCACTGGCCAAAGGCAGAGGACAAAAGGGCAGCTGGTGTAGTGGTTAAGGTATCATGTTAGAAACTGGGAGACCCTGAGTTCTAATCCCATCTTAGGCACAAAATCAGCCTTGGTGACCTTAGGCCAGTTCTTCCCTCTCAACCCTATGAAATAGGCCAGTGGTGGCGAACCTATGGCACGGGTGCCAGAGGCGGCACTCAGAGCCCTCTCTATGGGCACGCGCGCCGTCGCCCCAGTCCTAGGCCTTTAGCTGGGTTTTATAAAACCTTTTCGCTTTAGGCCTCCGCCACCGTGTGCAAAAAAAAAAAGGTTCAATGAATCAGTCAATTTCAACTTCTCGCGGGAGAAAATAAGATCTTGCAAAGTTGGAATTGATTGAACTTTTTAGTCCCACCCAGTCTGCCGTTACCACCGCAGCCACGCCCACCCAATGGGCCACACCCAGCCAATGGGCCACGCCCACCCAGCACCCAACAATGCATGAGTGGGTTTTGGGTTGCAGTTTGGGCACTCGGTCTCTAAAAGGTTCGCCATCATTGAAATAGGCAATGGAAAACCACTTGCAAGATCTTGCAAGGAAAACTACAGGAACTAATCCAGGAAGTCACCAAGAGTAAAAAACGGACTTGAAAGCACATAACAGAAGTGGAAAAACTAAAGGGATCACAATAAGAGAGTTTCTGTAAGGGAAGACGCTTTCTAGATTTACTGTTTTATTTACAACACACAGCAGAAACAAAAATAGTCTTTCAAAATGGTAGGTTTTGCTTCCAAAACCTAGACAGAGATCCATGTTGTAAAGTACATTCCTTTCAGCCCTAAGCTCCAAAACTCATTGACTGGCTCATATATCGCATTAAGCCAGTTTGCTTAACCAGGGTTTATTGAGTATATAACAATTGTCTAGTGTCACATCACAGCCATAAATGTTGCAATGCTTTCATACCTTCTTTGGAAGCAAATGTGATAACACCAAGGGTCATTCACAGAAGCCCTGACTTTGGCCAATTCCAAAGTCCAAAATTATTTTAACAATGCATTGGCTGAAATCTGTGCAAAGTCATCCATTTTAGTCCCTTCAAGGGCACCAAGTCCTAATGCTGTGCTGAGATCTGCAATTTTTCCCTTGCAAAAAAGACTTCGGATGTATTAGCTCATTCTCAAGATGCTTGAGAATCTTTCCAATGGCTACATTCTGTGTATCAGTTCTATCTGAATGGCCTTAAAGATGGAATAAATTTCTGAATGATCCCTGGAATTCTAATTAACCTCAGAGCCATTAACTGTTTCTTTGGTTCATTTTACAAAGTATGGCTGTCCTGGATTATATCTTGTGTAGAAAGCTAGAGGGGGTGGATGGGTGGAGGTTTTAAAAATCAAACTCTGCTCACCTGTTTTATCATCAACATCCTTGAAGTCCACCATGACTGAATGCCCATTGTTGGAGATGCCAAGAGATGAATCTGATTCATAGGAAATATTGAGAGGCTTCAAACTGGGGTCATAGATAGCTTGCATGGAGAGGATATCAACTGGAGATTGACGGCTGCCTTGGGCAATGGGATAAGACTTATACCATAGAGAAGGTCCTTTGGGGAGAAAGAAAGAACAGCTAAGAATGTCTTTCAAAATCATGGAATTTTTTCCTCTTCTACATTTTTGGAGTCCTATTTATTTAGCAGAGAATTCTTCTGTTGAGGAGGTCACTTTAGCAAAACATTGTAAGTTCAGAAGGAGGATTCTTAGCTTACAAAAGTCACAGCCACAACTCCTGGCATTTCCTGTGAAAAGATTTGGAATTTGGTAGGAGATAGGAGAGATTTATGGATATCAGCACAGTTTAAAAATCAGATG
>NW_015386903.1:856479-858545 GCF_001527695.2 Protobothrops mucrosquamatus
ATTTTTGGAGTCCTATTTATTTAGCAGAGAATTCTTCTGTTGAGGAGGTCACTTTAGCAAAACATTGTAAGTTCAGAAGGAGGATTCTTAGCTTACAAAAGTCACAGCCACAACTCCTGGCATTTCCTGTGAAAAGATTTGGAATTTGGTAGGAGATAGGAGAGATTTATGGATATCAGCACAGTTTAAAAATCAGATGGTGATGATGATGAACAGCAACTACTTTTAAGGCACAGATGGACTTCTGCTTGTTCAGAGTGCAAACCATAAAGCTGTTAGTGATTGCATCTGATAAAGTTGATAGTGGTACCTTGGGCGAAGAGATAAATCTAACGTGTAATTCATCAAGGTAAAGTGCTCACTTTTAAAACAACTACTAAGTTAACTAGAATCACTCTCTCTTTTTTGCCTGGTTTGGGATGATTTTCAGTATCTCCAAATCAACCAGGAGGAGTATGGTCTGCCCTCTTTCTTCTTTATGGGGTCCAAATGCTTCTGCCCAAGACTGCCATCTTGATTAAGAGTAAGAAGAGGTCCTGGATGAAGGTTCACCCAGGAAGTGATAATCAAAGGCTAATTTAGATCTACTGTGAACAAATAAATGCTAGTGAACTGTTACGGGTGGACATGCAATTCATGCCTTGCTCTGCTTGGAAGACATTTGTAAGATCTCAAGTCAGTGGTGTCACCTAAGAGCCTTGCTTGGGGACAATCTGCATGAAATGCTCAGCTGCTTCCTTAGTAAAGTGGCAGTAGTGGGATTCAGCCAATTCGCACCACTTCAGCAGAACCAGTAGCTAATTTTTTGTTGCCCAGACCCAGAATGGACTTCCGGAAGAGGCATCCACACAGAGAACCGGTTGTTCACATATTTGAATCCCACCATTGAAAAGTTGTCAGCCTTTGAATAGCTCTTCAAAGGAAATTGGATGAGTTAGACAATCTTTTCCCCTAATAAAGAAGAATATTTGTAGCTCAGAGTTGAAATGAGGGATCCTTGGTGTTTTTTGAGCTTGATTGTTTGTTTGTACATGTGTTGTTACCCAACTAGGTCATAATCAATGCTGATGGCAATTTACCGTTCTGCTCTGATGATGTTGCCTAGTTGGTTAATGAAATGTCTGAGGGGTCCTTGATGTTGCTCTTTGAACTTGGTTGTTTTTTTGCAGACATTTTATTACCCAAACTAGGGAACATCATCAGGGCTAGATCTTTTCCCCTTATCACACAACTGGTCTGAGATAAGCCACAAAGAACAAGTCCACCTACAGAATTCAGTAGTACTGACTGAAATCTGTCTTCAACCTTGGATCAGCATCCTTAATTATCCCTGAAAGCATCAGATATAGTTACTCATCCAACACCTTCTTGCCTTGTGCTTTATGGACCATTTGCTTCCGATTCCTTATTTTAGAAATGTGACCTCTTCCCTAATCAGCATTGAAGCATCCATGTTCTCTCGACTTTTTTCTCCGGTTTACTTTGGATACAGAATAATGTTTGATCAGCATTGCTTGCAAGCATCTTGTTAATGGGTTTCTATATTTGGAAAAACCAATAGAAAGGACCCCAGCAAAAGGTCTGAGTGGGACTACAGCCTAGGAACATTTTTTTCTTAATAAAAAAACTCGAACGGAAAGCCCAAATGTCCCCCAGACACAACATTATAAACCAGGGAATATTTTGACCCAACAGTAACGTAAAAGTTGCTTAAAGGTTAACCCTTTCATTCCCTGTTGCTTATTGCCTGATGGGAATGGGTATGGGATGTAGGCATAAAGCCAAGCAGTACAATATAACTATATTGAGTAGAAAGAAGAAAAGATGGGATGCAAAGAGAAGAGGAAAGGTTGTGCCAATCACCTACCATCTTTCTGACCGTATCCCCAGCAGTTATGGCCTGTCATTCTGTGGGCTGCTTCCTTCTGCCTGGCTGCCAGATCATTTAATCCAAGCGCATCAGCTTACCTGCCTTTATAAGCGCTCACTTGCAGGACAGTGTTGGGCTCTTAAAGAGACAGCAACGAATTCCTCTCTCAAATCCACTTTGCACAACTAGAATTTAT
>NW_015386903.1:860831-866107 GCF_001527695.2 Protobothrops mucrosquamatus
TCTTCTTCCTCTTCTTCTTCCTTCTCCTCTTCTTCCTCCCCTTCTTCCTCCTTCTTCCTCCTCCTCCTCTTCTTCCATTCTTCCTCCCCCTCTTCCTCCTCCTCTTCCTCCCCCTCCTCGTCTTCCTCTTCCTCCTCCTCTTCTTCTTCTCCTCTTCTTCCCCTTCTTCCTCCCCTTCCTCCTCTTCCTCCACCATCTCCTCCTCCTTCTTCCTTCTTTCTTCCCCTCCTCGTCTTCTTCCTCCTCTTCTTCCCCCTTCTTCCTCCTCTTCCTCCACCATCTCTTCATCCTTCTTCCTCCCCCTCCTCTTCCTCCCCCTCCTCTTCCTCTTCTTCCATTCTTCCTCCTCCTCTGGCTCCTGTTTGCCTGGATCCACTGGATGGAGGATGGCCATTCATTGGCCTGTTTCTTCTCTTGGTTTCTTATTTCCGGATTCCTTGTTTGTTTATTTGTTTATCCTTCGTTCCAGAGATAAGAACCAGTGTGCATGTTTTATATTTGCATATCTAGTTGTATGTGCATCTTCTATCCATGCATGTATATGCACATGTTACATGTAGGTCTTACATGTATATGCATATCTGCAAGTGTCTAGGTGCGGTACATAAAATATTCCTGTATAGGAACGTTACATATGTAGAGTATTATATACACACACATAAACATGCTGTGTGTATAATAAATATATTTCCATTTCAAATATGTTTTGTTCATTTCACATACACAATATTTATCTGTGTGTCTCTCCGTCTGTCCATCCATCCATCTATAAATATAATATGTAAATAATGCAGTGTATATAAACAAACACATAATAAAATCCTCATTTCAGGAAATCTATGAGGCTGCAGCAATAAATACGTTTGACCTATTGTTTTTTATATTTGTTTTATTTTTGGTTCATTTATTTTATGCTTCTGTTTTACTGTCTATATACTGTCTTTCGATACATTTTTTTTTCTCTTATGTTTTAAAGTCAGAAATGTTTGTCCAATGAAGTAGCTTTATTAACCATATTTTAAAGCAACCATTGGTGATATGTCAGTTTCCTATAGCATTCTCTCTAGTTGTTGGTCTTGAAAGTCATATTTCTTGATGTTGCAGGTTATGGGGTGATCATGGACAAGAGGCTTTAGAATCTGCTCACATTTGTGTGATAACTGCAACAGCCACCGGAACAGAAGTCCTCAAAAACCTAGTTCTGCCAGGTACAGGTGACATTTAAAAATTGTAATGGGTCCCCAGTAAAGTTGTGGTTTGATGTGATCACTGATTTGGTTTCTTTAAGGTATTGGATCATTTACAATCATAGATGGGAATCCAGTCACTGGGGAAGATGTTGGAAACAGGTAATATGCTTTCTCCAAATATTTGCTAATATTTGTCTCATTGAATATACCTCTTACGGTATAAGCTATAGCAGTGGTGGCGAACCTATGGCACGGGTGCCAGAGGCGGCACACAGAACCCTCTCTGTGGGCACGCGCGCCGTCGCCCCAGTCCTAGGCCTTCAGCTGGGTTTTATAAAACCTTTTCACTTTAGGCCTCTGCTGCCATGTGCAAAAAAAAAAAAGATTCAATCAGTCAATTTCAACTTCTCGCAGGAAAAAAAAAGATCTTGCAAAGTTGGAATTGATTGATTGAACTTTTTAGTTCCACCCAGTCTGCTGTTACCACCGCAGCCACGTCCACCCAATGGGCCACGCCCACCCAATTGGCCACACCCAGCCAATGGGCCACATCCACCTGGCACTCAATGATGCATAAGTGGGTTTGGGGTTGCAGTTTGGGCACTCGGTCTCTAAGAGGTTCGCCATCACTGAGCTATAGAAACATACAAAAGCATAGTTGTTTTTCCAATAAATAAAATACTTACAAACTTCAAGCTCCACTTTAATATATGAATAAAAACCATTAATGTTGACTTTTCCTAATTCTTTCACTACATTCAAATGAATATTTGTATAAAATCAACAGTACATTTGTTTCTATAGCTATTTTTGTTTCTCTGTTTTATTTTCAGTGTTTTAAGGTTGGTAAAAGCATAATTTCAGGCCAATTTCAAACTTGGTGGGAATATGGAACAAAAATGTGTGAAATACTTTCTTGTGCTATAAGTTTATTTTGATATGTAACCCTTACTGCTTACCAATTTTGATCATTTCCGTATATACCTGTGTTGAAGCTTTGTCAATATTCACATGCCATTGTTCATCTCATTGAGACCATTTTTATAACATGGTAAAATCAACTGAGATGTTAAGTTGTACATCTTTAAATAACAGAGATTTGTATAGACTAACCCTGAAATGGTTTGATTGGAATTATTGGTTTTATTTATGTGAATCTACAAATTGGAAAGCATACTCAAATGTATTCATTTTAAGCAAGTCTTTAAAATGTTGCAAGATTTAAATGTGTTAGAGGCTTTCTATGGAGTACATTGTTCTATGGGGGTCCTCCTGGATCCACGGCTGACACTGGACGACCAGTTGACGGCTGTGGCCAGGGGGGCGTTTTACCGGGTACACCTGGTACACCAGTTGCGGCCTTTTCTGGACCAGGATGCCTTGCGCACAGTCACCCATGCTCTTGTCACCTCCCGCCTGGACTACTGTAATGCTCTCTACATGGGGCTTCCCTTGAGGAGCACTCGGAGGCTCCAGTTAGTCCAGAATGCGGCCGCGCGGGCGGTGTCGCTCCCATGTAACGCCGCTGCTGCGCGAGCTGCACTGGCTGCCTGTGGCCTTCCGAGTGCGCTTCAAGGTGTTGATCACCATCTTTAAAGCGCACCATGGCATTGGACCTGGTTACCTCCGAGACCGCCTTCTGCCACAGATTACCTCCCACCGGCCGATACGCTCCCACAGAGAGGCCCTCCTCAGGGTGCCGTCNCATCTTTCTGACCGTATCCCCAGCAGTTATGGCCTGTCATTCTGTGGGCTGCTTCCTTCTGCCTGGCTGCCAGATCATTTAATCCAAGCGCATCAGCTTACCTGCCTTTATAAGCGCTCACTTGCAGGACAGTGTTGGGCTCTTAAAGAGACAGCAACGAATTCCTCTCTCAAATCCACTTTGCACAACTAGAATTTATATGTGTGCCTGTCCCAGGAAAAGATAAAACTACTGCATTTTTCCTTCATGTGCAGATTACCGATTGTAATTCTTCAGGTTAAGATGCCCATCAACAAGGACAGCATGAGACACGAGAGACTTTGGCGTGTGGACATTTCAGCTCTGAAGAAGTCTTAGGGATGGCTGATTATCCTAAGGTGATTAATAGTTCTGCTGAATTTAAAGCCAGTTGGAGAGCAGAAGCAAGGATTTTTTTCATTGTTTGAAACAGAGTTGGGATTCAGAATATATTGTTCAAAACACTCTGGGATCAGAATGCAGATTTCTGATTGATTTGTGCTTATGGGATGAAGGGTTGGGGGATAGCACATATGAATTAGCATGAGAAACAATTTTTTGAATTTGTTAGACCTAAGCCAATGTTTTGTACCATTTGAAAAATTTAACACATTAATTATAGACTTCATGATACTACAGACTGCCATAAAGTAAATAAATCAATGTCTTATAGACTGAAACTTTCTGAACCATGGTCCATTTATAATTTCACCTGGAATTATGGTATAATAAAAGCAGCTGTTTTAAGTATCAAGACTCCAGTTAACAGGCCAGTTTCCCTTGCACAATAAATAGACTTGATAGGTCAGCATTACATGTACATCAAGCCAATTGCATCTTAATCAAAGTATGGATTAAATGCAAAATGCAAATGTAGATTATACGTTGGTTTTTTGAACCTTCTGAATGGATGTTACATTTTTCAGGACATCTGTAAACTTTTCTGACTTAAAACATCTCCTAAAAACAAAGGTGCTGGTTATCTGAAGCCTGCAAGTTTGTTTGTATGTGTGTTTGTATGTGTTGAGAGTGTGCGTTTTCACAGGCACACACATTTGATGAACGGAATCTCATCACTACTCCATTCAAGGACAAATGAGTCTCCACAGCACAGGCATAACACTGTCCTTGAACAAGAGCAATAATATGAATTTAGTTCCTCCTATGTTATTATCTCTTAGTGAAGAGTAAGGTGTCATAAAACAATTTATCGCTGGATTAGATAATGAGAAACACCATTTCAACAGCCCATTTTGAAATATATGTGTGGGAACAGCGGTCTGGTTTGTGAAGCAATTTATGTTGTAGTCCAGAGAATGCACAATCTGAGCCTGCTTTGGCATTGACATTAAGAGCACTGAGCTCTTAATACTGTTTTTAATGGGACACAAATGATCAAAGAGGTGACCGCACCATGAGGAGCAGACACCCTCTCCGGCAAGCCTGCATCCGCACTACGACCTTCCTCCTACAGCAGTGTTTCTCAACCTTGACAATTTTAAGGCATGTGGACTTCAACTCCCAGAATTCCACAGCCAGCATTGCTGGCTGTGGAATTCTGGGAATTGAAGTCCACATGCCTTAAAATTGTCAAGGTTGAGAAACACTGTCCTACAGGGCTGCCCTCATGAGCATCGGGGTGTGTGTGTGAATTACAATTATTCCCTCTGACCGGCGGTTCTGGCTTGACCCGCCTTTTGCATTTCAAAGCGCATCTTCCCTCAGCATCCCACGGGGAATCCCAGGCAACGAGCGGGATTCCGCGCAGGCGCAGAAGCCGCGCTCTCGGTCGCCCTCTCCGGCGGCGCGGGGAAGCGCAGGAGGCCCAGCGGCGTCATGGCGTCCGGGCGAGCGGCGGGCCGGCTCAGCCTGAAGGAGCAGCGCTACGACCGGCAGCTCAGGCGAGCAGGAGCCGGCGGGGTCCGGCTGCCAGACGTGGGGGAGGAGGGCTCTCTTAGCCGCGGGTCGTGGGGCGGAGGAGGAGGAGGAGGGCAGAGGGTCAGACTGTCGGTTGGGGCGCCCGGACTTTGCAGCCTCCGCGGCTGCTTTTGGCCCCGCTTCTCTCGCGCAAATCCCTTCGCCGCCTCCTCCTCCTCTTCTTCTTCCTCCCCTTCTTCTTCCTCTCCTCCTCTTCTTCCTCCCCTTCTTCCTCCCTTCCTCTTCCTCCTCCTCTTCCCCCTTCTTCTTCCTCTTCCTCCCCCTCCTCTTCTTCTTCTTCCTTCTCCTTCTCTTCTTCCTCTCTTCCTCCCTTCCTCTTCCTCCTCTTCTTCCCCCTTCTTCTTCCTCCCCCTCCTCGTCTTCCTCTTCCTCTTCTTCTCCTCTTCTTCCCCCTTCTTCCTCCCCTTCCTCCTCTTCCTCCACCA
>NW_015386903.1:866490-949876 GCF_001527695.2 Protobothrops mucrosquamatus
TCTTCTTCCTCTTCTTCTTCCTTCTCCTCTTCTTCCTCCCCTTCTTCCTCCTTCTTCCTCCTCCTCCTCTTCTTCCATTCTTCCTCCCCCTCTTCCTCCTCCTCTTCCTCCCCCTCCTCGTCTTCCTCTTCCTCCTCCTCTTCTTCTTCTCCTCTTCTTCCCCTTCTTCCTCCCCTTCCTCCTCTTCCTCCACCATCTCCTCCTCCTTCTTCCTTCTTCCTCCCCCTCCTCGTCTTCTTCCTCCTCTTCTTCCCCCTTCTTCCTCCTCTTCCTCCACCATCTCTTCATCCTTCTTCCTCCCCCTCCTCTTCCTCCCCCTCCTCTTCCTCTTCTTCCATTCTTCCTCCTCCTCTGGCTCCTGTTTGCCTGGATCCACTGGATGGAGGATGGCCATTCATTGGCCTGTTTCTTCTCTTGGTTTCTTATTTCCGGATTCCTTGTTTGTTTATTTGTTTATCCTTCGTTCCAGAGATAAGAACCAGTGTGCATGTTTTATATTTGCATATCTAGTTGTATGTGCATCTTCTATCCATGCATGTATATGCACATGTTACATGTAGGTCTTACATGTATGTGCATATCTGCAAGTGTCTAGGTGCGGTACATAAAATATTCCTGTATAGGAACGTTACATATGTAGAGTATTATATACACACACATAAACATGCTGTGTGTATAATAAATATATTTCCATTTCAAATATGTTTTGTTCATTTCACATACACAATATTTATCTGTGTGTCTCTCCGTCTGTCCATCCATCCATAAATATAATATGTAAATAATGCAGTGTGTATAAACAAACACATAATAAAATCCTCATTTCAGGAAATCTATGAGGCTGCAGCAATAAATACGTTTGACCTATTGTTTTTTATATTTGTTTTGCTTTTGGTTCTTTTATTTTATGCTTCTGTTTTACTGTCTATATACTGTCTTTCGATACATTTTTTTTCTCTTATGTTTTAACATCAGAAATGATTGTCCAATGAAGTAGCTTTATTAACCATATTTTAACGCAACCATTGGTGATATGTCAGTTTCCTATAGCCTTCTCTCTAGTTGTTGGTCTTGAAAGTCATATTTCTTGATGTTGCAGGTTATGGGGTGATCATGGACAAGAGGCTTTAGAATCTGCTCACATTTGTGTGATAACTGCAACAGCCACCGGAACAGAAGTCCTCAAAAACCTAGTTCTGCCAGGTACAGGTGACATTAAAAAGTTGTAATGGGTCCCCAGTAAAGTTGTGGTTTGATGTGATCACTGATTTGGTTTCTTTAAGGTATTGGATCATTTACAATCATAGATGGGAATCCAGTCACTGGGGAAGATGTTGGAAACAGGTAATATGCTTTCTCCAAATATTTGCTAATATTTGTCTCATTGAATATACCTCTTACGGTATAAGCTATAGAAACATACAAAAGCATAGTTGTTTTTCCAATAAATAAAATACTTACAAACTTCAAGCTCCACTTTAATATATGAATAAAAACCATTAATGTTGACTTTTCCTAATTCTTTCACTACATTCAAATGAATATTTGTATAAAATCAACAGTACATTTGTTTCTATAGCTATTTTTGTTTCTCTGTTTTATTTTCAGTGTTTTAAGGTTGGTAAAAGCATAATTTCAGGCCAATTTCAAACTTGGTGGGAATATGGAATAAAAATGTGTGAAATACTTTCTTGTGCTATAATTATAGTTTATTTTGATATGTAACCCTTACTGCTTACCAATTTTGATCATTTCCGTATATACCTGTGTTGAAGCTTTGTCAATATTCACATGCCATTGTTCACCTCATTGAGACCATTTTTATAACATGGTAAAATCAACTGAGATATTAAGTTGTACATCTTTAAATAACAGAGATTTGTATAGACTAACCCTGAAATGGTTTGATTGGAATTATTGGTTTTATTTATGTGAATCTACAAATCGGAAAGCATACTCAAATGTATTCATTTTAAGCAAGTCTTTAAAATGTTGCAAGATTTAAAAGTGTTAGAGGCTTTCTATGGAGTACATTGTTCATTGTTTTATTTTCAAAAATTGTGATTATAATAAAGTTCTAAAGGAATAATTTCTTCTTTTTTAGCTTCTTCCTGCAAAGAAGCAGTATTGGTCAAGTAAGAAAATACTAATTTTGTTTATTTCTGTGAGCGATTATGTAATGCATAGGATCCATTCAATTAAATGATTTTTCTTTTTCCTTTCATAATAAACATACACATACACAGATCTTGTGTGATTAATAGGACGATTGTATACATATCTATAAAAAGGTGAACCCCTTGTGAGAACTTATTCATAAGTAAATATATGTTGCAGCCTAAACTTATATACTTGTGTGCCCCACCTTTAATACAAATAAATAGATTTCTTAGGTAGAAGCGCATGTAATCCTTTACAAATGATTAGTTCTGATTAGTTCACTTAGAAGATCTAGTCATGTGCACTTGCAAACAAGAGTGTTCTTCTGAACAAAACTTAAAACAATTTTTTGTTCCCTGTTGTGTGAGTTTGTATGCCCTCCTTATCCATTGCTGGACATTTTCTGGTATGCCCTAAATTACACATGTCTGTGTTTTTAAAAGGAATGCCTCAGGACTTTCCCTAACATTTTCCCATTAATATTTATTAAAGCATCTTTATTCATATCTCTCTGAATGTCATAATCTGTCTAAAATTACATCTCTCCAAAAATCCTTAGTTTGGAATTTGTAGCATGCAATACAATTTTGTGCCCCATTTGTTGAAAGGCAGGGGTGTGTTTTTTAAAAAATATATTTATATTCTCATCTTTCAGGATAAAATTATAAATCTGTTTATGGCAGTCACAGAAAAATAACTCATCTGCTTATTATTTTTAAACAGAATCGAGCACAGTGTGCTACAGAACTGCTGCAAGAGTTGAATAATGATGTCTGTGGAAATTTTGTGGAAGAGGTTTGCATTAAACATTTTTACAATAATTACATATGTGCTAACATGTCACAAAAGTATGTCAGCTATTACTACCATAATATAACATCAGATCTTCCTCTTGTGTAGGCTCAAAGCAAAATAGTATCTTTTTTCTTGCTTCAAGCAACAAATTCTTTTACAGATGCATATGATTTCATATCCTAAGCAACATTAATTCATTCCTACAGTGGTTACTATATTGATACAAATCCATCATATTGATTCTAGTGTATTTAATAATAGCCAAGCTGGAATAGTCTCGATCAAGGACACTTTTGTCTGATCAATGTCGGTGAGGTATGTCAAGTGTCCGGGTTGATGGACAGAACAGAACTGAAAACATTTGAGTTTAGATTATTGTGCCGATTAAAAATAGGCTTGCAGTTCATGAAGAACTGCACTGAGATAGGAAATGAAGTTTTAATTCTGGATCTTTCTATATTTATTGCTTTATGCTGCAATACAGATGAGTGTTTTCTATGTTTTTTCAAGAATCCAGATAAACTTCTAGACAACGATCCTTCTTTTTTTTGTCGGTTTAATGTAGTGATTGCAACTCAACTCCCAGAAAGGTACGCTGCAATGAAATTGATGTTATTGTCTTTATATGTGTGTGTGTGTGCGTTTTATTTTACGTTTGTTTTGCAAAAATGGAAATTATATATTTTTATTTTGAGCGTATAATCTCCAAAGCTGGTTATTTTTCTTTATCCTTTACTTGCTACATCTCTGCCTCAATTCAAACACAGTTTATTAATTAAGCCACAGTGTCTGAGTTCGCCTATTACACTAACTCAAAGAAATAATATTTGATTTAATGTGATGTGTGGTCTCATTGTCCATCCATGTCTTGTCATTCCCATGTACCATTGGCTTTAAAATTGTGTGAGTGTGGATCAGACCGGCTTCTTTTTGATCTTCACAATACGTGAAGGTCAAAAAACAAAGTTGTTCTATCAAAAAAAAACCTGGGAATTTTGCATGTATTTGCTTGAACACAAGTACAGATATAACATGCCTTCTTTCAAAGAATTGTTATTTTATATGTAATATAAAATTATAAATTGTTTAAATAAATTAAAAAATACTAGAAGGTTGCAAGCTAAAAGGTCTCAGTTATAAGATATTGTTGCTTGTTCAAGATCTTGAAATATGAAGAGCTATCTATAGATGCTGTATATATAGAATAAATATTTTCAGCTAGATTCTAGTGTGCATTTTCTGTCCATTGTTCACTGTTCATTTGCCTTATATCTTCTCTTTTTCAGTACGCTGCTTAGGCTAGCTGATGTCCTGTGGAATTACAACATCCCCCTGTTAATTTGTAGGACTTATGGAGTAATAGGCTATATGAGAATTGTTATTAAAGAACATCCCGGTAAGATATTTAATGGTTTAAAAATATTCCATTGTTAAAGACTATCCAAATGAAATATTTAGTGATTAAAAATTACCCTGAATATAGAACCATTTATTAAAATGACAAGTAGCAAAGTTTTAATGTTTTTTTTCCTGTAATTTTTAATCTCAGATGGCTCATCCTTAATGAAAAGATGCCTACTGAAATAGGTTTTTTTTATTATAAAGAATAGATTAGGTACTTCTTTAAATCACCCTCATAACTTGTAAGATAGGAAATATAATCCATTCCAAATTACAATTTATCATTTGAAATCTGATTTGAAATCCTCGTAGTATGCTGTTTTTCCCAGGGATTTTACATTGTATGTTATCACCTCTGGATGCAATGTTAGTCAGAAAAGGTCACATCCTTTACAGATTTATGTATAATCATTGAATTGTGTTTATTTAAAATATTTTAAGTCTATCCTTTTAAGGAAGAGCCCTTCAAGGGCAGCTTACATAGTAACACCTCTTATAACAATGGGAGCCAAATTGCAGGGAATCCACAAACTTTAGCAATATTGTTATCTTCAGCTATGGCTTTAAAACTGAAACGTTGCTTAATCTTTCGATAGTTATAGAATCTCATCCTGATAACGCCTTGGATGATTTGAGACTGGACAATCCATTTCCAGAGCTGAGAGAACACATTCAGTCTTACGATTTAGAACATATGGAGAAAAAGGTTGGTATAGACTTGGCCATCTCATAGGCGTGTGTATACAAGCATTAGAGATGGTTCTTGAATTTGTTCTAGAACTGCATTATATGCTACATATACTACATACAAAGGGCGTCTATGAAAAGCCTCAATCATCCAGGTCATGATTATCCGAAAGGTGCTTTTCCAAATGGCAACTGAACTTTATTGGGTGTTTTTTTTTCTTGAAAATGTTTCACTTCTCATCCTAGAAGCTTCAGTTCAGAACTGAAGAAGCTTCTTAGATAAGAAAAGAAACATTTTCAAGGAAAGAACCAAGAAAATCCAGTTGAAAAAGCACCTTTGGAACATACAAAGGGCATTCTTTTCAGAGATAAAAATGGGGCTTGATTTAGGTCAGTGGATTCACCTGTAATATATCAAATCTGATTTTTGTTATGGTGACTAGGCTGATTGAAATTCCAGGATGAAGTCTGTTCGTTCTAGGAAAAGAACAAAGCCAAGCATGCTTTTTGAACAAGCTCCATTATTACAGACTTGCCTTCTCCACATGCTTTCAGCATAATTTCAGAAGTGGGGCAGCCAGACGCGGAGCTTATATAATTCAAAGATATCTAAAATGCTTTGAATTTCTTTAAAGTGCCTGGCTTCGTTTGGCTCTGTTGAGATTTCCAACCCAGATGGAAACTTTTAGAACTGAGGAAACTATTTACATTCTGTGGATCCATCACACAAAGTGAAAAAGGTTATTCCCCAACTCTTTTGTAACGACTGTTATCGAAGGCAACTCTGTCTGTTTATCTGTTTTCGTTGCGTTATGAATTGAGTTTGTACAGCAACACTACTTCCCAACAGCCCTGCTTTCCAAAACTTTAGAATTGCACTATTTTCGTTGGTTTCTTCTTTATTTTGCTATACTTGCTTTAATTTTGCATTTGCAGGAACACAGCCATATTCCATGGATTGTGATTGTATCCCAGTATCTAGAAAAATGGTGTAATGAGGTATGTAGATACCATGGAGGTGGTAGTCTAACATACGTTATCCATGCTTTCTGCTGCAGATCCAGGGAGATAATGCTTCCTCCAGAGAGGCTTATGTGCTTTTATATGCCGCAGTCTTGATCACAGGCTGCCTGCATGCTGCTGAAGTCACAGGGTTGAATCAGGCAACTATAGGTGAGACTGAATTATAGCTAGACCTCAAGCCAACCGGATGCCATTCAGAGGAATTTTGGGAAGTCCTTAAGTTGGGCGTGTTGTGGCTAAGTGAAGCCGCACAGACTTCAGTAAATGCTTCTTGTTCCCCATTCTTTTCTTCCCATCTAACTGGTGCACAGAAAACTATTTACAGGATCTGTATGGCAGCACTGCATAGAAATGCAGTGTTCACTTCATAGAAATGCAGGTTTGTGTTCACTTCCAGTAATGTCATTTCAGCTGTAGCCTATTCTCTGCACCATGTAAATATCTGTCCATATGCTTAGGTTAGTGTGGGTGGATTGTGCCCATGTGTACATTATGTTTAAGTATTTATTAAATTTGTACGCTATCCATCTCCCCATCAAGCGACTCTAGGCATCTTAGAGTATTATAAAAGCAGCGGAGACAAAGTTAGATACATTAAAACACTGAGCCATGAAATCCAAACATTAACAATTAATTAAATAAAGGTTCCGTGGGTAAGTGAGTTGGAGGTGGAATCTTACCTAATCTACCATCCATCTCCAGAATGGGACACCCCCATTTCAGCCCCAGGCCAGTTGGCAGAGCCAAGGTTTTAGGCCCTTACAGAAGGCCAGAGGTGGGGTGGGAGCAGATCACACTTCTAGTGGCATGATGTTCCAAAGAATGCCTATCTTTTAATGTAAGATCCTGCTGCTAAGCTTGTTATTAGGTTTTAGTGCTCTGTTTAAACTAGCCACATGGTATATGAGAGAGAATATATCTGTTCATATCTGTATCTGTTCATATCTATATATATTCATTCATCATATATGTATGCAAATGGGAATTTTAAAAAAAACCTGATGTACACTGAGGCATGTGTAGTGTAGAATGGGCCTTAAATTAGTCATAGCTTGTTCCACTGATAACAGCTATGTATATAAAATTGATTAAAACTTGGCTGTAACACACTAGTGTATCCTGACGTAAACATTTGGACTTAAATATGAGCAAGTAACATTTTGATGTGCTTCAGTTTATCTATTCTTGCTTGAACTCATCTTCCAGCAGGTGCAGCTATTTCTTAATTTGGTTAGCATTATATGCAAAACAGAAATTCCGACTTGATTCCTAATAGAATAGAATTTTAAGACACACTTGTTCTTGTGACAAAACCGAGCATAGTTTGGTATTGAACTAATTTTTATCTGCCTTAATATATTGTTTAATAAAATTCAAACCTGTGATATTTCTGTTTAGAATAATGGTCAGATACCTAAGAATTACAAAGAAAAGGAAGCCTTCCGTGAGATGATTAGGCAAGGTGAGAGTTTTTTGGCAATCCCTGTCTCTCTGTTGTAATGTTACGTTTCGGTGGCCTTTCTTTAAAGACATATATAAGTATGCGTCCTTGGCATGCAGTATTTATCAGAAGCTCACTAACTCATCTAAAAAAAAAATCCTCACATATTAATATGAATTCAAAAGATAAAGGATGTCTGTTTATCGCCTGTTTTCTGGTTAACAAAATCTTGTTCAGTCAGTTCTTCATTGCTTTGTAGGAATTTTAAAGAATGAGAAGGGAATCCTGGAAGATGAGGAGAACTTTGAAGAAGCCATTAAAAATGTCAACACCGCTGTAATTGCTACTAAGGTAAAGGAAGATCGTCACCTTCTATCGGAACTTTTAATTGCACAATGACTGCATTCCTAATGGGGAAAAAAAAACCAACATGAAAACAAATATTTTCTTGAATTTGCCTTTTAGGTACCAAGTGGTATTGAAGACATTTTCAGTGATGACCATTGTATCAATCTCTCACAGCAGGTAGTAAATACAAATCAACGGAATATTCTGACTCTCTGAATAAAAGAACTCGATCAATCAATTTGGGTTTTGACTTGTTTGGTTCTTCTTTGTCCTTAAGACTCCATCTTTTTGGATCCTGGCTCGAGCCGTAAAAGAATTTGTGAGCAAAGAAGGTCAAGGGAATTTACCTGTCAGAGGCACAATCCCAGATATGATTGCAGATTCGAGTAAATTTATCAGCTTGCAAAACATGTAAGTATTTTTCCACAGTGGTTTAGTGTCATATTCGTATCAAGCTCTCCTTCGAAAACCGATGTTTTCTGCAAAGATTTTCATTGTGGCTTTATCAGCTCCCTATTTTGGGGTGGCTTTAACTTTGGTACAACGGTGCTCTCAAGCTGATGGCAAGGTTTTGCAACCTGCTAACTCTAAAAATATCAAAGACCGCTTTTAATTCATAGTAAAAATAATAACTCATTATCACAGTGGAAAAAGCTTTCGGCTTCTCTTCTTGTAGGTTTAAGGCATGCATCTAGGCGGAGGCCATATATAGAAGTGATAATTTGTAGTTGGTTGGTTCCAGATTTATATTCAGTAGATGCCAGATGCAAAGGATGAGGACCATACCATAAGTTGCAATTCAAAAGATTTATTGCTCAAGCAATAAATACATGAGGATCCACTCAACTAAAGTTCAGTATTAAATTGGCGCCAGATAAGAGTCAACAGAATTCAAGCGGGGTTGGATTTAAACCGTTTCTGGCAACATAATGATTCTAGGCTGATGACATGCTTAACTCTGCCTCCTCTTCTTTTACAGTAGACTTCCACTGCTACTGGAAAAAGAAGTCAGGGATATGATGTTTTTAATTCCTCTACATACCTGCCATGACTCTTAGAGATTTGGGGGTCCTTCCAAAACATCAAGAGAAAACATACTGCGGGTTTGATGGGACTAAAAATAATTTCCTCATTTCCTTTTTTGGTAACTCCATTTTACTCATTTGGGGAAAGGACAAGACTTATTTTATCCACTTCCAATTTTCCGTTCCAAGAATTCATATTCTTGGTTGGAGAATTCCAAGTTGAATATAAAATATTGATAATTCTTACCATTTTGCACGCTCCCGAATAAATAAACCCATCATATAGACAGTATAATTGGCTTTGCATTCATCTGTTACTACTAATTAAAGTGTGGATATTCAGGCAGATGAAGCCTATTGATTTTTGGGTTAGATTTGCTGAAGTTCATTTTTAGGAGGGTTTTTTTTTTTTTAAGATACCGTGATAAAGCCAAGAAAGATGCCGATGCTGTGTCTAATTACGCTACAAAGCTGTTGCAGTCAGTTGGCAAGGTGAGTTAGTCGAAAATACACTTTTCATCCTCTTTAACACATTGAGGTAAAGAGTGAAGAAAAAATTATTTATGTATGTTATGTTTTTCAAATTTATTAGAACCGTCCACCTCACAAAACAAATGAGGGAGGGGGATAGGTGAGGCAACCTGAAATATTCCTTGTCATGATTGATTTCCAAAACGTGGAATTGTAGAAGATAGATAAAACATTGTAACTGTGTATGTGCCCCCAGCTATGGACAAATGGTTAAATCAAATTTTATAATAGGTATTTAGAAGACAGTTGTTAGGCATTCTAACTTTATTAAAACCGTTCTGCATTTTGCTTCACAGGCACCAGAATCCATTTCTCAAAAAGAATTAAAATTGCTTTGTAAGTATTTCATTTTACTTACATCTAGTTAATAAGGCTAAATTTTAAGGAATACAGTTAATAGCTTCCACTTGACTGCTCCTACTAATGGAATAGGCTAAACAATCATTGTTTAATAATGTATCCAAATTGAATTTCCTAGAATGCTCTTTTCCTAATTAGCCTTATTAGTGTAGGAAGAACATTGAAAAAGGACTTTGCTATTGTATAAATGTATGCTCTGTAACTAGAAGTCATAGCTGAGAACTTTGTATTTGAAATCTTGTACTTCAAATTCCATGCCAAATTTTTAAATACTGTTTTGAAATACAACTGCAAGAATGACATAACTATCTCTTGCAGGTTGTAGCAATTAAGTCTTTATATTTAAAGTACTTATTCTCTCCTGTCCTCTTCCCATTTTCCCACTCTCCTTGACATTCTGTGTTTAGGCAGTAACTCAGCATTTCTTCGCGTCGTACGATGTAGATCTCTTTCTGAAGAATATGGACTGAGTACTTCAAACAAAGATGAGATCAGTAAGCAGATTTCCCATGATTTATTTGTGTCCTTTTGTGGTGTTTTCATGTACAAATAAATCTGTTTGATATAGAAGAGATACAGCCAAGTTTCTGCTTTCTCCACTTTTGCTGTAATGTAGAGACAAGATTTTAGTTGCAAGAAACATCCAAGATCTGATCTGAGGTCTGAAAATCTGAGACCCCAAAGAAACTTTGAATTTGAGTATGTTGTGAATAGAATGCTGTAGTCGTGAATCACACATGTAGCTTGTTTTTACTGTTTAATATAATACTTTTATTCAGTGCTTTTTTTGTCATGTAGGCTATATGTTCTTGCCTATAAATATGTAACATGACAGAGGGTGGATGCAGAGAATAGATAGGAGGAGATATAATTATGATATGGAAACATTCTCATAGCAGATGGATCATGATCTGTGAGAAGTTGAGGAATAGGAAACATATTTAGTTAAGTTAATCTCAAGCCTTTAACAATTGATCGTTAGCAATTTACATGTTGTTTTGTTACTTGAAGCTTCCCATATGGATAATCCAGATAGTGAAATGGTGCTGTATCTAATGTTACGAGCTGTGGACAGATTCTTTAAACACAATGGTAGATACCCTGGTAAGATTGTTTTCAATATATCATATACTTTCAGAGATAAACGTGAATACTTTCTGTAATAGAGATTTAATAGCACTCTGTTCAAATTTATAAATGCATCACAGATTGAAGTTTTAATATTTACTGTATATATCATAATTTGTGTATGTTTGACAAATCCAATGTACTTTAAAGGCTTAGTGAAAGACATTACTTTTCTGCTTAGTATATTTTTCTGTGGGATAGAGTATTATTCTCTTCTCTAACTAAATTATATTTCATTTACTTGCAATCAAATGTTAGTTCTGTCTATGATAATCATTTCTTCTTGTCAGGGGTTTATAACTATCAAGTGGAGGATGATATTGGAAAACTGAAATCTTGCCTCAATAGTTTTCTTCAGGAATATGGATTGCCTGTAACAGTCAAGGATGATTATGTCCATGAATTGTAAGTGTTAAATTACAAACATACTTTCCAAGACCTTATGGTGCATTATAATATGGCAACTGTTGTTATTTTCCTTTTGTAGTTGTCGATATGGAGCTGCCGAGCCACACACTATAGCAGCATTTCTAGGAGGTAAAAAGATTGCTATTTTCATGTGTCCATGTTGAACTACAAGCCAGTTTACATGCAAAAAGATTTAGTATGTCTTACATTGATACTACTTTTGCATTCTCATGTCTGTTGTACTAATATCTTTATGTTGATTAAAGGGACTAACTATTCATTATACTGATATAATTTCCTTTGCTCTCATAAAAATGTCTCAGATTTAAAATTATTTCCAAAGTTTATACATGTACAATAAGACTAGTTTGTACTCTATAGTTGTTAGTATATTTTGATATATGCACTGAGATATTAAACAAATTAGCTCTATACTGCAGCCATTATTCTTTTGTGGCAAATCTTAGATGCACGTAAAACTCCCCAGATTAAATTGCCTTGTTTGAACCTGGAATCACAAATAATGAAGACTCTAGCATACATTTCTTAGGGAACAAAACTTGGTAATTGAATTTTCCAATACCTATTATCCCACTTCTCTTATTGATGATATGTTCTATAAAGGGTCTCAACTGACAAATTCAGATTATGTACAAGCTTATGCCAGGAAAGACTTTTGCTACGATTTTTTATCTGCCAGAGATTGAGCATGGAAAAAGTGCAATTGGCCATTGAGCTGAGTCAATCATGAGAGTATTCATGCTTTATGTCTACCCATTGGTGATTTTTAAAAAAAAGTAGTGCTAGAAAATAGGCATTTGGATTTGAATCAATTGGCTTGTAAATGTGTCAGTTCTGTTATATATTTTTAATTTGTCACTCCTTGGCGGTTTTACAGGAGCTGCTGCTCAGGAAGTTGTGAAAATTGTTACCAGGCAATTTGTAATATTTAATAATACCTACATTTACAATGGGATGTCTCAGACCTCAGCAACATTCAAACTGTAAACCGGCCCACTACATTGTTGGAATCTGTAACTGCTTTTGATTTGCATTTGGTTCTGTTAAAAGTATTGCTAAAAAGAATGTATAATGCCAGTTCCTTTCTTTGTATTATTTTTGTCTTTCTAAATTCTTTCAAATTGTAATAAAGAATGTATCTTGCATTTTAATAAAAGACACTGGAAGATAGAAATTATGGCTTCTTCAAAATGTGAACAGATTACCTACATTGATTCTCCATGTTTTACATATATTTGTTGTGAGGAGAGGCAGTTGGAACTGAATTTAGTTCTTCACAAAAAACATAGGCTGGCTTACAGGACTCAGGAAAGTATTTTTAAACATTGTGCTAAATAGATAACTGTTTGAAGAAAATGTGCAGTAGTATTAAGTACAATGTGTTAGAGCTTCATGAGATCTTCAGACAGTTGCTTGCAGCATTCAGATATACTCCATGAAAAGACTTGTTTACAAAGAGGATTGGACATTCATTGAAAGTGAAAAAAAAGGCAGATTTTTCCTTTCTATTGCTGACACCAGTATCTTTTTGCACATTGTGCTGGAGGTTTTCACAATGCTTAGAGCAGCTTTTGGGGATATTTGGCTACAGTGGAATGGAGCTGACAAAAACCACTGCTCAGATTTTCCTCTACGATACAGCTGTGGTCTAAATTCTAGATCCCACTCACTATAATATATAGTGTTATTCTCAACATAATGAATGTGTCTTCAAACCATTAAGAAAACATAAAACATTTTGGAAAAAGATTCATGATATTATAATATATTATTCTGATTTACATACAATAAACATTTTAATGGGTCGTGTACGTTTTATTTATTTATTGAGAAAAACTCTTTAAAAATGGCTAATCTTAAAACAGAACATTAGAAACACTCAATTTGAGACTTGCTTATATATAGGTATTTCACTAGGTTTTTCACTCAGTTAGTAGCTGCACACTAAGTTTGAAAATAGGGTTAAGTAATCTTATTTTTGAAAGGACATTGTGGGTTATTGGTAAAAGAAAGTCTGGTTTCAATTGTCATAAGTTGAGGACTACCAGTACAGGAGACAAAGTTGCAGCCTCATCACACTCGGTATATAGTGGGAAGATGGCCACAGGGTAATATCCCAGGCAATCCATTCTTTCGGTGGGAAAAGGATCTGCCATCATTGCTTCCCTGCCAGGAAAAAAACCTGCACAAATTTTAAACAGGGAAACAAGAAAGAGGCAAAGTGTTCAGACTTGCAAAAGCTGCACCAAAGTGGCTAATATTGGAAATGCAGATAGATAGCCTGCAGATTTCCCATCACCCAAGGCCTTTTCAACCCTGCCAGCCAAGCTCCGAGGCAAATTTAAAAGCTTCCATTTGCTTCCTGGGTTTGGCTTCCTTCCAAGCCAGCTGAGTAGTGGGCTCTGAACTAAGAATGCTGGGAGTTGTAGTTCCAATTTACCTGGCAGACACCTGGTGGTGGTGGGGGACTGCTATTGAATGACATAGGCAGATTGGCAAGAGAGGGTTGTTTGCGTATGTGAGAGGCAGAGATGTATTTATTTTAAAGAGATTTGGTACAAGTGACCTTCAAAACAACCCACTGCATTGAAAACCTGTATAAAATAAGGCATTATTTTATAATTCTCCTTTGGCGTAGCTAGAGATGTCTTTTTTGGGCCTTGTCTGCACTTATTTGTGATTATTTTGGAAAAGCGCCCCATTTTGCATGAGAGAAGCTCGGGCCTTAAATTCTAATTGCAGATATTCTCAGAATTGATTCAGTCTCATCCTGTTTTTACTGGGTGGTATCGAATCTCTCTATATTGTTTCCAGTGGAAAAAGTGTATGGTTTTGACCTCAAATATCCATTTTATTCTTCAAGAAACCAGGAAGATGTTTTCAGTTAAAAAGGGCTGACAGGCCCCATTTGCTGGTTTCCTATGTCTCATGATGTCATAATATGGCTGCTTGATTGGAGCTTAATTTGTTTATAATTCAGCCCGGGGATGTCTGCAAAAAAATCAAGATGGCGGCCACAGAATTGCCCTTGGAACTTCATCTGTTTTGTTTTGGTTTTTTTATGCTGCCGATTTGACTTTGTTGCCTTAAAATTCAGGCACCCCTGAGTGGCGTGGAACTGAATCTATTCCCTGAATCTGAGAGACAAAACATTTTTATCTTTGCACAGGAGGCTTTTTTTGCCTACCTGAAATTGCAAGTCATTAAGTAATTCAGGCAAAGTAAAAAAGTGTTTATTAAGGGGGGGCTCAAGTCTTTTTATAAGGTACAGAAATAATTGTTAAATATATTTGGTATATGTGATACATTAGAAAGCAAGTGATCAAAGACATGGATTACATGTGAGAATTGATCAATAGAAAAAATTGGTTCTAGGTAATGTTCCACAAGTGGCAATTTTATGGGTTCACTTATAAATTTAATTATTCCTTTTTCCAGATGGGTTTGTATCTTGCAAGTGTATTGGAGAATTGAGATAAAAAGGATAACAAATTGGTAAACTGAATATATTTAGCATACGTTTTTTTATTTCTAATGAAGAAATTATGTGTTTTATTTCTCCCTCCTTTATTATAGATAAAGGCTGAGAAAAAAAATCAAAATGGAAAATAGAAAAGATCAGAAAATTAACTGTGGTAAGATTGGCATACATATAATATATTAAAGAATGATATTTAATCTGCTCTGTGTATTCACAACTCTGGAAAGAGTTCTTTTTCTGATATTTGTGAATGCAAATGTAAATTCGAACTTTCATATAGATAAAGATAAAGATTAACAACAGCAATTCCCATTTATTAAAAAAGTAAAAATATTTCTACTTAGTAAATACACTAACTACTAATTGTTTGAAATATTGATAAATACCTTAATATTGGTGCATTGCAATTGTTTGTTATAGATGGCAAGATTCTACCATTAATTGCCAACTTTAAAAAAAGAAATTCTAAATATTTTGAAACCATTATTTTATCCTTCTAGATATGAAAACTGATCTGAATTTACTCCTTGAATGTCTTAAGTATCAAATGGACCATCCAGCTTCTCAAAAAGAAGTCTTGGTTACTATTTATTCAGTTTGTCAACAAAACAGTAAGCCACTGAATTTTACAGTTATAGCTCTATTGTGTTTGTTTTGCTCTTTAGGATTAATAGTATGGAAATAAATAAATCTATTATTCACTGGATTTGTTTTTGCTACAGGTGCTGCCTGTGATTATTTTAGAGAAATAGGTGGTTTGATGTTTGTATGGAATCTTGCAAAGTCACAATTGCACAGTTTGGTTCAAGAAGCTGCTTTATTTACATTAGGAGGTTTAGCTGAGAATAATGGTAAGACACAATTTCATTCTCATTTCACTATATTATTTTTTCATGTATTTACATTCTGTTTTATAATGTTTGTTTTGATTGATCCATGTTTGGAGATCATTACTATATAGTGTGCATTTAAAACATTTTACTATTTATCTAAAATCTATCACCTATCTAAAATCTGTCTAAAATCTATCTAAAATCTGATCACCTGAAAAATATTTTTACTAAGGAAATCTCCATGTAACAGATGGAGGGACAGAAGATGGTGAGCCAGCTATATTTTAAGTCACCAGATGTTTAAATGTCAGCTTTTGTTTTCTACAGAAGGAAAATAAAGGATATAAATATTTAGTGAACGCTATGAAAATACTTCATCATTCTGGTTGATTTAATATCAATGCACTTTTAAACTCATAAGTGATTCTGTAAATATTAAAGAAGAGAGGCATAAATGAAATAAATACTTGGACTCTTGGTTGCTATGAAGTTACTTGAACTCCCATCAAAACAAGCTTCCTAAAGGTCACTGAAAACACTCTTAGAATACAATTATATTCTTATCTACTTAGAACTACTCTCAAGTGAGTGCATATAATGTTACAACCTGAAGGACTTTTTACTGCAATCTTTCAACAAAAATTGAGTATAATTTCTGCACTTGAATAAATTGAAATATTTTATGTTCCCAAAGCTACCATTATAACGTAGTTCTAGTCGTATTTTTGAAAAGTAAGTTCCATTAGGTAGGTGAGAACAGGAATTATAGTCACTATATTTGTTCAATTGTGCATAATTATCAGAACATTTAATTATATTTGATCAGTTAATGCCATGCAATATAGTCTTATTCATATTATATTTATTTTTTTTAGTGTTCTGCCAGCAGATGTTATGCACAGCTGAATTATTTGAGGATCTTCGTACGTTTCTAACTAATAAGAATTCTAGTATGAATTTGAAAAGAATGTCTGTATATGTCTTATTGGTGCTGGTTTCAAATAATAGTAAGATTTTTTTTTCTTCTCCATGTATAAAGAAATTGTTCAAACACATATACAGGTAGTCCTCGCTTAACGATATGAAGTCTGCTAAGATTAGTCCCCACCTAATTGGGACTCATTGGGATGAATCAGAAATTCTGGCTTGTTTTACGTAAAATGTTGAAAATTTGCAAATACTCATTAGATTCCATTGAGTTATTAGTTGCTTAATGTTTGTTCTATTTGTTTTTTTTAAATGTTACTTAAAAATATAGACAGTGGACAAACATATGTGAGAGAATCTGGATGCCTCGATATTCTGCTACATTTATTCAGGTAAACTAACAAAAAAAATCAATTAAAACGTACGTTTTCATAGGCCTAAATGACTTTTTTCATTCTTTGCCATCTATTTTCTCTAACAGAGTAATTCCTTCAGAATCTCAGATGAACCTTTTTGATCATAAAATTGATCAGTATCACTTGTGGTCCTCAGTGTGTAGTAATCTTTGCGCATGTGTCAACAATCCTCAGAATGGTAATTATTTTATCAAGCATTTGCTTTTCTTATTTTTTTTTACAGTAAATATAGGTGGGGGGGATGACAAATGGCTCGTGTTCAAAGCATATTTTGTTCACCTCCAGAGGAAAATCAGAAAGCCTGCAGTTTGGTTTTTCCATATGCAAAAGATTGGCTACAAAATTGTATGAAAGCTGAGATAGTTCGTCCAATATGTTCATTCATTGGGCTCAGTGCTGCAAATAATTGTAAGTACCTATTAACACACACACTGTATGAAAATGTTTGTTCTGTGAAATAAAATATCATTCCTTAGTGGCATGATTTGATACATTGCACAAGCCAAAATGTTTGAGTTATTCAGAAAAACGTGATTTAGAAAATCTTGGTTTAAGGTTATGCAAGAACATGATTATTTTTTACAGTTTCTGCTGTACGTATTTTATGAATCTTTTGTGTAAAACTATGGAATAAACTGGTTTTATGTACATCAGCTTCATCTTTTGAACTTCTTCATCTAGCTCAGTTACAAAGGAGGTTTTTGAATCTAATGGTATTAAGTTTATTTGAGATTCCTTTATACGTTTTTCAATAGTTAGGATTGTGTTTTATTTATCTATTTTAACATAATTAAAGAACTAATAAACATCGCTCCTCCTTCCAAATCTTGAAAACAAATATATTTATTTATAAATCTTCACCTTAAAGCAATCTGGTAACTGTTTATTGTTTGGATTTTTTTTTTCAAGCAAGAACACAGAATTTTTTTATTTCTATTGGGGGATTAGCTGTTTTGGATGAGCTTCTTCTCAAACTGATACATGGTTCCTTGGTGAACAATACAAATATCAAACTTGCTGTTGTAGTGACAAAAACATTGGATGCCTGTATTGCTGATAACGGTAAGTAGTTTCTGTTCGTAAACTTACAGTTGCATAGTACTAATAAAGGAGAATATTTGATCATAACCACAGGTGATACTGATCAAATTTATGATTGAATCTTTAATTTCACAACATATGGACAGATTTAACCACAGTTTCAATTGGGAAAATGTGACCATCCTAGACCAAGCCAAGTCCAAAAACGCCAGGGAACTTCTAGAAGCCTGGCACTATGACAAATCATCCATCAATAGACACATAGACATTAAAATATCTAACAAACTATCATCCAGCCCAGAAAGGAACAAAAAGATGAGAGCACCTCTTCACCAGCAATCAGTACCCAGATCAGCATAGATTAATTCCAAGGTTAACATCAAACCCACAATCAAGTAAACAATACCCTAATCAAGAAACTAACAAAGAAGCCAACAGCAAACAGCCCAATCAAAGAATGATCCAGAAGGTTTTTCTAATTGTACAACTCTTCTAAATGTATAATAACTTTGCATAGTGTTTCATTCTATTGCATACCTAAAGAGGCATTTAAAAAAAAAACTGTTTTGTGTTTACAGCTTCAGTTGGCATTTATTTACCAAAGTATAACATTGTGCCTAATTTACTGAAACTGCTTTCTTACAACATTTTGGACTCAGGAGAGCGATTTAGTATTATACTTACTCTTGGACATTGTACAGAAGTCTGTGGTAAGATTCTTAACAATATATTGACTTATTTATTTAATTGAGGGTAGAGAATGCCGCATTCGAATTTCAACATGTAGTTTATAACAGTAAACGAGAATGACCGATAATCTATGACTGATTTTTGAAGTTTCATTTAGCTCTCATCTAAATGGAAAAATCAACCAAAATAAAATAGTGGAAGTTCCTAGTGATGTAAGTCCAATAAAATATATGTATGAAGTCATTCCAACAATTTAATAGAACTTTTCACCCTAAATGGGGCAATTTACAATTGTGCATGCATTTATCTGAGGGAGAAGTTCCGAGCAGACACAAAAAGGATTTGACAATATCTGGGAATTGTGCTTTAGTTAGCTTTACAAATTGTGGAATTATAGGAGTCATTCTCATTTCTGACCTCTGCCAAAATATGTACTGTGCATCTTGAACTACTACTGATTGTGTTTGTACATAATAGTATGCTATAGTTAGCTTAAAATGGCTTATTGAATAAACTAAAAATGGCTAGATTTATGCAACATAAGCCATAAACTGTGATTTACAAACTACAAGGCAGCAGTCCACAAAACACCTTAAATTATGCATTGCTTGGTGTGTGTGCTCTGTAACTGTCTTCCAGGATAACCTTTGGCTTGGATTTTTTCTAGATAACTATTGTAGTTCTAAGCTAATATTAAGTTCTTGAGTTTATGATGTATCCTAACTATCAACTGCTGATGGTAAATGTGACTTTAAATTTTAGATCTTACTGGTAGTTTGAGAATTGAGGTCACATGTTTCTGAGCAAAGTTGTGCTAAAAAATCAGAATCAATTGCTTTTTCTTGGAAAGATGTTGTAGATGATCTTACTTAATTTTACAGTTTGAACAAATATGTTTACTGAGGCTGATTTTTTTTAGAGGAAAATCAATATACTCTGGTTAAGAACAATGGGCTTCCACTTATGATTCAAGCATTGACTGAAATGCAGGATGATGAACTAAATAAAGCTGCTACCTTTGTATTGCAAAACTGCAAACAGATGAGTAAGATTATCATTATTTTGATTTCTGTATTTAAAATCACCTGGACAGGCACCTAAATAGTCATTTGCTTAGCTAAAGTTGGAAGTAACAACTGTATTCAAGTGCTCAGTATTTGAAGCTGTTGCAAAATCAATACTTTAGGTTGAAACTAATTGTATTTGTTAGACTGTTCTAGGGCTTGCAATGTATAGATTGTAAAGTATCATTTTATAATAAGTTTAATTTTGTGATTGAGAATGTGTTTTTGTAAAAGTAATGCTATAAATTAGTGAATGTTTCTAAAATTATCCTAGTGGCATCTAATGCAATGCCCTCAGATGTGTTATTCTAGGCTAAAACACTATGATTGCCGAATATGATTTCATCTTGAGATACCTGGATCAAGAAACTGTTATTAAATAGCATATTCGTGAATAAAAATTTATTTGATACAAATCAAAACTTAAATAGTGATGGAATGGAATGTATTAAGTCTTCGATACAAATTAAACACCTTTATTTTTGTATTAATAACACAATTATTTCTATTTTTCACAAGCTGAAAAATTATCAGTGAAGATAAATCGACATTCATTCCAAATGGATGAAAGAAGAATATTGGAAGCCGATTGGCAGAAAAAAGAAAGGATTCTTGAAGATTATTGGAAGGAAGCAAAACAAATTTTATACAAAATCAAAGGGCTTGAAAATGAGAAAGAGGTATTCCCCCTCCCCACTTCTCTCTCTCTTAGTCGTTTAGGAAATCTATCAAAATCAGAAAGCCTCTCCTGATATTCTCAGTAGAATCTGCTTGTATTGTTTTATTCCAGTCTTTCAGTTCTTGGAATGAATAATAACTCAATGAGCTATGCTTATTTGCATTTTAAAAATAAACGGAGTGAAATTCCATTCCCGTTAGTCAGTGTTTGATGGCCCTTTCTAGCTATTTTGGGTATTCTTTTACATGTAGGTTTGATTTCTTCAAAGTAGTTACTGCTGAGAGAAATATTCAATCATGATACTAAATTAATGGATTACTGTATAGCCATCCTATTGAGCTTTCTTGATAGAAGTTTTTCCACTGGCTTTCCTGTTGTTTTTACAGTCAAACAGAAGCTATAATTCTTGCTTAGTTCTGTTTAACATCTACAGTCATATTGGGCCTGGTCCTATCCTGCAACTTTGTTTTTTCTCTATGCTTTTGTTTCATTTCCCTGCTGTTTCCAAACATAGGAAAATATCAGAAAAGAAATATTAATCGATGAGGATAGCCCTCAAGAACAGTTTCTGCAGGCTTTGACCCAACATCGTCAAACGAATTCCAGCAAGCAGCCTTCAGATAACAGCAAAATATGTTCAGAAATGAAACACCCACCACACAGTACTATTGCTAAGCTGCAGAATACTTCTAAATACTTCGAAAAGAGTTCTTCCAGTAGAGGACAATTGAAGCCTGCCATTTGGAATTCAGCTGATGTTTCCCCCGCTCAAAATGATCACAATCTTCATGCAACTGAAAAAACGACAACTCCCAGCATAAACGAAGCTTACACTACAAATAAAAACAGTTTTCGTGGTTTCAGGAAAGGTGATGCTCAAACAAGGTACTGTAGCTAGGATCTGCTGTCTAAAGCTGGCTTGCTAATTTGATCTTAATAGGAAATCAGATTTTTCAGACGGAAATGTCATATTGGGTTGCTTCCAGATTTAATTATGCTTAGGATAGGTCCGGTTATTCTAAGTTACAAAGGGGCCCTTAACGTTATCTAATTCCTTTTTAAGTTTTGTGATGAATTCTGAACAGGCTAGAATGTTATCCTAATTGTATGGGAAACTTTGTTATCTAAATGTTTCTCTCAAAGATAGAAATCAGCGTGCATCTCTCATAATAATTCATGATTTCTAGATAATGCCACACACAGGAACAATGTGTGCTATTCTGTGAATTTTTCCTCGCATATAAATAATTAATTAGAGGGTGGGAGACTCTTCCAAATTTGAGTTTGAATGTAAAATATCAATTTGATCAGTGTAACAAAGAAATATTGTGTTGTCACCATGCAAGCCCTGCCTACTTGATACATGCCTGTCATACACATTATATGTGTATTCAAATGAGTTTGTGGCACAAAAGTACAACACTGGTTTTATCACTCGACAGACTCAGCTGTAGATACCCATGAATGAACACTGTAAGGTCTTCAGTTAGTGGTGCAATATGAAAGGTAACGTACTTTTGAGGCATCTGTCAAATCTCCAAACTAAAATTCTTAATACTTTTTTAATCTTTTCAGTGAATTTGTTTTTAAGAGACCAGATTTTCTAGTAAAAAGCCCAATGCAAAAGATTCAACATTCAGGTAGATATAATTTATCTAAATATTTTAATTTCAATTTGATTTTTAGAAATTATATATATATATTTATATGGATGGCTAAAAGGTGCACAGCTACATTCTGTGATACACTATTCAAAACAGCTAAGTGCTAGCATGTATAGAATATTATTACACCAATAGTAAGTTTTCTTTATATTGAAAATATGATTCTGATTCTTTTTAGCAATCTTTTGAAGGACTAGAATCAATATGTAAGCTAAATATTAACAATATTTGTTGCTGTATCATACAAAGGAAACTAGTATAGCAGAGTGATTAAATTGATAGGTCAAAAATTTAACCTGGGAATGTTAGTTGGCAATTAGTTTTTATATATTTTGGTGTGTATTACAGAATTTCAGTCCAATTCTTTTTAAATACGGTGGCAATGTACAAAAGTTAATACATCCATTGATATTAATGCATTTCACATTAGATATTTTATTTTTCAAGATCTAAAATATCCAAGGAACCCAAGCAGAGGGGTGGGCCATATTCTGACTGTTTCCCCTAAAATAAGAGAACTCAGATGTTCAGGTAATTTTTTAATTTTTTTAAAAAAAATATGCTCATAGATTTTTCTGTTCAAAAGGAAATCCCACTGAACTAAACAGTAATGACACCCCAAGTATGATTTCAGCCAGTCAGCCAGCTTATCCAAAGGAACCAAAATTGTTAGGAAGTCTGTGCAACATTCCTAATATTAGACATATTAATGTGGGTGTAGCAAGATGGCATGGATAATAAGTACAATTTTCTGGGACTCCCCCCCCCCCCACTGGCTATGCACTAATACCATGCTTTTGTTGGGGTTTTTTGCTACTATATAACTTGGTTCCTTCCTTGCCCAGCAGAAAAGTCCTATTTCGGCTTTTTTATAAGGATATAATTGACCTGTAGGGCAATATATCTGTAGATATATTGATCATTTTCCAATAAGCATTTTCTAGATTTAATGATGCATTTATCACAACGTGGTTAAAGCAGAAAATAAGAAATATTAAACAACGTAACGCCGTGCACCTGTAACGTTTTATTTCTATAATATTACATTCTCAGGTTGTAGAATAGGAAGACTTTCCTTAAACAGCCGAAACTTTAGCAAGACTCTGCAGTCTTGTCAATATCTATGTGAACAACACAAAATTATTCTAGAATCTGAGATGGAATATAAAAGGAAGTTGAGAAGCTCCATTATGGCTAACAAGAATACTTCTGCATATCACAATGGTAACCATGATGACCAGAGATTCAGTTATAAGAGAAACTCAACAACTGTGGAAGAATTAGGTGTGTCAAAGAACCTTTATCCCTTAGAGTAATATCTAGTTTAGCCCCATTCTTTGGTAATTTTCAGAATGTCTGAATAAGGAAATTTTGTTTTGTTTCAAACAGCAAATTTTCAATATGATGCATATTCTAAGAACCAAACAATGAAACAGACTTATAGCCTTCGAGACCAGGACCTGAGTGAAAACCATTCATTTGAAGAGGCGGTATGGCCACCTAAATATCAACATTTTGTATATTAATATCTGGGTATAAATTCTGACACCAGATAGTGTTCTTTGTTGAAAGGGCTAATAATTAAACTCTTGGTGTGCTGTTTTAATTAATATTGCAGAATACTGAAACTCTATCGAATAGGTCTGCAACAACTTTAAAGCAAAGGAGAATCAGGAAAGATTTTACATCAGAAGAAATAAGTTATCTTTTGGAAGGTGTAAGGAAAATGGGGCATCATTGGAATTCAATTTTATGGGCCTACCCATTTCAGAAAGGACGGACAAATGTTGATCTTGCTAAGAAATACAGCAAATTACAGGTATTTCTGTTTTATAGCTGTTTTCTACCTGGAGTGAGAGTAGCAGAGACCTTAAAGTTAATAGCTACTGTAGTTAGATCAGTGGTTCTCAACCTGTGGGTCGGGACCCCATTTGGGGTTGATCGACCATTTCATGGGGGTCGCCAAGCAAGGCTGTCCGCCATTTTTTTTGTCCGCCATTTTTTTTGTCCATTTTTTTCCCCTTTTCCGGCGGGTGCCTTACCTCCCTTGGGCTGGGCCAGCTGGTGGTCGGCCTGCTCCGTCTCTGCCGCTTGCCAGCTACGCCTCGGCCGGAGCAGGGGGCGGAACCACGCATGCGCGGTGCTCCCGGGCAGGGAAAGTCCTCGACTTACGACCGGTTGGGTAGTCCTCGACTTACGACCGGTTTAGTCCTCGACTTACGACCGGTTTAGTCCTCGACTTACGACCGGTTGGGGTCGCGGCATTAAAAAGGTTGAGAACCACTGAGTTAGATAAATCAGCTTGGGAAGACTAAAAAAATGTGATGGAAGATGGGTGATGGAGGAACCAATAATAAAAAGCCAGTCATACATTTTACCTGGTTTCTTCCACTCTACAGCCCTATTAAGAGGCAACGAGTAATTGATACAAGATTAATACGCTTAGCTATGTATCATTTTTCTCTTTTTCAGAAGAATGAAAAGAGCAGAAATACACAACTTCAGTGAAACTGACCTGTAACATTGTTTAAAATGTTATGACTTCAGCTCCTTTGCAGAATACAGTTACTTGCTTTGTTATCTGGGGCTTGTACACAGGAGATCGTCTTTCCAGCGAGACTTAAATTTTGAAGATACGTTATTTGCCCAGTGCAACGATGTTGCCTATTGATACTGTAAAAATTCAGAATGATCATACTGTCTTTTAAGGAAGTGTGTAATGTGACAATACCGTCTGTAAAAAATAAATTTGAAATGACTAAGCAGCAGATATTCCCACGAGTCTAACGTTTATTCCATTTAACTATGCCCTCGCTCTCTGTTTTTTTTTTTTGCGTCCCTTCGAACTAGTTGGGCTTTTCCAAGCTCTCGGCCACGGAACTCAAGTCTTGCAACCGACGCTGCTACAAAACGGAGTGACTCCGCATACGCCCCTTGCAAGCTCCGCATCCCCTTAGCGTAGTCAATGAAAAAGGGGCGGGGCCAAGCCCGGCTCTGACTGTATTGTGCTGTGTTCTCTGGCAACCTTCGGGCGTAGCCAAAGCAGCTGCAGTGCTCCTTGCCGGCGCTAGGGGTCCCTATTTGGCGCAAACTCTGGGCGGCGGCCCCGAAAATCTTGAACTCATCGTCCAGCGAAAAAAGCCGCCGCCGTTGGTGTCCTCAGAACTGCCTGACTGGAAAGGGCGGCTCAGCCTTCCGCAGGACGGAGCTTCCCGCTCCGAAACCACGCCGCGTAGAGGGAAAGCCGCCGAGGAAGCGACGAGCGTACGTCGAGCTACGGAAAAGAACTGCGAGAGAGGGAGTCAGAAAACAGGCACCCGTCGGGACAGGCGGGGTCCTGAGCCGCGAGTGTGGGAAAGCCGGGGTCCTGTCGGCGGAGCCTGGGCGGATGAGGTCACTCTTTGTGGCGGCTGCCGTTGGCAAGATGGCGCCGGTGTTGGCAGAGAAGAAGCTGCTGGAGCCGGACGGGCCTTTGGCCGCCGACCTCCCCAGCGAGGAAGAGGAAGGCCAGAGCCTCTGGTGAGCAGCCGGGCCCGGGCTTCGGGACGCGGGGGGGGGCGGCTTTGGGGAGGCTGGGCGGGGGAGGGCAGGGCATCTTTCCCCTCGCAGGTGGGCCGGGTGGGGGCCGCCGCCGAGCTCGGCTCCAGCGAAGGCAGCCCCTGCGGCCTGTTTGCCCCCCCTCCGCCGGCTCCATTTTTCCCGGGCCCTCCTGGTGGGGGCGAGACGGTTCAGCTCCGCCGCCCTTGGGAGGGGCGCCTCCTGCAGCCGAGCCGCGGGGGAGCTGCCCTGCCGGGGTGGGTGGAGGGGCTGCTCCCGGCCCTTCCCTCCCTGCAGAGCCGACGGTGGGCAGGCAGCCTTGGCCCGGCCCTGCCCTGCTAGGTGCATGGGACAACCACACCCATCCTCCGCGCTCTCCATCCCCCTCGGTTGGGGCAGGTGGATTTCGCCTGGGAAGCCTCTTCCCGAAAAGGGGCTCCTCCTGGCGCTGCATCTCCCCTCCCTTTTGGGGGGGTGGGGAGGCCGAATGCTCTTTTTCTGAACCCCCCAAGAGTGGCTGGAGGCTGGCAGGTTTGAATGGCCGGCGGGTCTCTTAAGAAGAGGATGCCTCTCGTCGTCTAAAAACCTTGCCCTAAATCCCCGGAGTCTTAATCCCTGTGCAAAGTAAAGCCGACTCCTCCAGCTTTGACAATGGCAGTGGCGTCTCACTAGCGCTTTCTGTTTTTATCACTAGCATTTCTCTCTCTCCCCCCCCCCCCCCCGGCTTGGACGCCTTTCCAATATAAAGCAGCGTCCCGTTATTGTAGGATGCTTGGTTGGCGTGGCTTTCTAATATTGGGTTTCGGTCAACCGGTTATGGCGTTTTCCTGATTTTTATCTGTGGGCTCCTTTTGTAACGAACGCGGGCCTAACCGTGGCTTAGGCACGCAGTGCGTTCTGAATTAATTTTTTGAGCTGCCGTGCGTTTTATTTAGAAGGAGCGGCTCTTACACGCTAGCTTGTTTTGTAACTCACTGCTCTAATCTCTCTTGAAAGAATGCTCTAAAACAGTGTTTTCTCAACCTTGACCATTTTAAGGCATGTGGACTTCAACTCCCAGAATTCCACAGCCAGCGTTGCTGGCTGTGGAATTCTGGGAGTTAAAGTCCACATGCCTTAAAATGGTCAAGGTTAAGAAACACTGCTCTAAAAAATATGTCAGGCAGTGAGAATAAACCCTTTTGGTCTATGCACTATACTTGGAATGTTTCTAAATATTAAAATACACGTCCAGGAATTTTTTTGTTTGTTAACGGTCCCAATCATTTCTCTGTAACTGAAACATTGCAGAGCCAAATACTTTAGCAGAGAAAAGGTGATTTTCCCCGCAAAAGGTAGAGTCAGGCCTTTGAATCCTGACACTTGGAATGACTTTCTGGTACCCAAGTCTGTGGGGAGCAACTTTCCATAATATATGCCAGTGGTGGCGAACCTATGGCACGGGTGCCAGAGGTGGCACTCAGAGCCCTCTCTGTGGGCACCTGCGCCGTCGCCCCAGTCCTAGGCCTTCAGCTGGGTTTTATAAAACCTTTTCGCTTTAGGTCTCCACCGACGTGTGCAAAAAAAAAAAGGTTCAATCAGTCAATTTCAACTTCTCGCGGGGAAAAAAAAGATCTTGCAAAGTTGGAATTGATTGATTGAACTTTTTAGTCCCACCCAGTCTGCCGTTACCACCGCAGCCCCGCCCACCCAATGGGCCACGCCCAACCCAATGGGCCACACCCAGCCAATGGGCCACACCCACCCGGCACCCGACGATGCATAAGTGGGTTTTGGGTTGCAGTTTGGGCACTCGGTCTCTAAAAGGTTCGCCATCACTGATATATGCAATACAGAACCTTTGAGTTCCTTATATGTTTATTAAACTTGTATAGCTGTCCATCTCTTGTTGTGACATGTTTATAATGGTTGATCTCAGAAAACATAATATTGCACTGTTGATTCTTACTCAAAATCCTAGTATTAGTTCAACACTAATTCATAAAAGGTAGGCTTTCCCCTCAATTTGGCTAAAAGGTTTTATGCTTGTAGTCTGGTATTATAAGGCCTAACTTGCTTGACTATAAATGTAAGGTATAAAAGCCAAGGGTTTAAATATTTATTTACTATATGGAGATGACATTTGGATACATGAAAACCATAGGAAGCAAAAAAAAAAAGCTGATTCATTTTTTAGAGGATGGGAACCTTCACTTCTGTTCTTTTGTCATTCATCCTGTTTTTTTGATTCATATCATCTTTCATCCTTGACTAAAAAGAATGTTACTTCAATGCAGGTTGTCAATATTGAGTGAAGTCTCCACCCGGTCCAGGTCTAAATTACCATCAGGCAAAAATATTCTTGTCTTTGGTAAGTATCAGTGAATAGCTATGGGAGGTTGTTGGTTCTCCAGTAAGGTTAACTGATGAAAGAAAAAAAGCCATTTGATTTAGACGAAAGCCTTTGTTGAGAGATCGAATATACATTAGCCAGGCTTCAGCTTGTCTTGTGTGCATTTTGTGACATAAGGCCTTTGATGCTGCTTACAGGCTTAATGGGTTTTTGGGGGGGGTTTCTTTTTGAGAAATAATGTTTCTTTTTTGAAGAGGAAAATGAAAGTCAATTGATATTTAACAAGTTAGAAAGTGGAAGAAGAAGCGTACATCAGACTGGCACAGTAAGAGGCCTGACTTTGTTTAGCTGTTCTGTAAAATGAAATGTTTCTTCAGCTCCTGTAAAGGTACATACAACTTGTCAATTCAAGCAGATGACTTTTTTTTTGTTAAAGATTATCTTCCTGTCTCTTCTCTTCCTTTGCAAAATATACTGGCAGGTGATGATGGCTCTGGTAAAACGACCCTGCTGACTAAAATCCAAGGAGTAGAGCATGGCAAGAAAGGAAGAGGGTTGGAATATCTATACCTAAATGTCCATGATGAAGATAGAGATGGTAAAGTCCTTGTTTTACCTGTGTTTCTTCTGCCTAAAGCTCAAGGCCAGCTTATCTCAAAGATGTTATTGGATTGTGGGATGTAATTAATCAAGTCAGATGTTTAATTATTTCAAGGTTTCTTTATTCTTTGCACTTTCTTTGTCTTGTTCATTCTCTCTTTCCTTTGGCGCCTACATTCAGGCAATTAGCAAGACATGCTATTCCCACCACAAAATATAGCCCTTGATTATCTGTTACCATATTTAGTACATTCTTCCTCATCGTCTCTGTTAGCGCTGTTTTTGTGGAACCTCCACTTTTCATTTAAGCCTGGTTTCTGTCCATTTCTCTATCCTGTATACATTTTTCAGAATCCTCCACTGCCATTCTCCTGATCCCATTGTTGCTCCGTTTGTATAACCTGAAACCTTCCTTTCTGACATTCACTCCTCCAGCTTCACTGATTTCAGAATTACCTGATCCTTTTGTCCTTTTTGCCTTGTGCATTTAAAATTGCCCATCAGAATGCTTCAGCTGCCCTACTTTTTCTAAGCTTGTCCTCAGAATTCACCTTTGAAAAAAGCTGAGTACTGCAGCATTTCCAAATTTGGTACACTTTGGATCATCCTTGTCTTCTGTGACCACAGTAAACACAAGCTGATCTAATTTAATTTCCCAAACTGTTACTTGAATTGAAGGATAATTATGCATAGATAGTTGTGGTTTTGTGAATTTTGTGATGCAGTTCTCTAGTCCTAAAGTATGTAAAAACATACATGAGGAAGATGTCTGCCTCTAAATACATGTATTATTCAAGTCACAGGCATAACATTTAAGAAAAACTTCTTGCAAAAATCAGGAACTGGGAAAAACACAGGCACTGGTGAAATGCCCATGGAACTTCTGAACCTTAGTGTGGAGTTGAGAATGTATTCAAAGTGATGCAAATTGTAGCAATAAACTAAGAAAAACGAAGCAACTGAAACCAGATTTATCCACTTATCCAGATTTGTCCTTACCAATTTGGAAAGACCATCCTAGTATTTTTATGTAAAGCATGTCTGAAATAGCTGCACATTCTCGTACTTACTCAGCTTCTGCTTCTCTCCTCTTTCTCTACCTCTCTGATGCTGAATTCCTGTTTGTAATCTCCCTGGCAGCAAAGTTATGCTATATTTAGTGCTGCCTGTGTACTTGGTGCTTAGAAGCTGTCGGTGCCAAGTATGTTAATGGTGCTATATCTTTTAATGTGAGAAGGATTTGTTACTTAAAAGGAATTGTCTCCTTTGCAGATCAGACCCGCTGTAATGTTTGGATTCTTGATGGCGATTTGTATCACAAAAGTCTCTTGAAGTTTGCCGTGACAGCCGAATCGTTGCAGGAGACTCTTGTAATCTTTGTGGCAGATATGTCTAGGCCATGGACTATTCTGGAATCCTTACAAAAATGGGCAAGTGTCTTGCGTGAACATATTGATAAACTGAAAATCCCCCCGGAGGAAATGAGAGACATGGAACAACAATGTAAGTTACGTGAGGCTGACGTTTCTTCTAATGTCTGTGCATTTTATTTAGAAGAGTGCCCATAACTATATTGAGCCAGGCCCAAAGTCCATTAACTAAGCCCTGTCTACCCTACCAGTCTGCCTGCAGTTTGTGTTTGAGTAACTTTGTTTGAAACAGTATTGCTAATTATGTGGATTTTGTAACAGGGCATGTAATTTGTACTTGCTCGTCTAACGATGAATTGGTCATCTGGGGAAAGTAGGCTTGTAAATAATCAACATTCCTATTCCTATTCCAGTTCAATTAGATAAATGTTGGGCCGATATAGGTAGGGTAGCTTACATGAGTAATATTGCTGAGATGTACTCTATGAATGAGAGCATAATGGCTTTGGCAGTGATGGTTCTTGAGTCAGTCACTACAGAATTGCTTTCTTGATGAAATGGATTTGTTTTAAGCAGGACTGAGTCTCAAGAGTTCCATGGCTTATAAGAAAAAGGATATATGAATCTAAGTATCTTAAGCTAGAGCAAGCTTTCAAGTTGCTACTTCCCTTTTAGAAACATTTGAGGAAAAAAGCTATCATGGAATGCTGCTTCCCAAAGCTGCCTTTGTTGAGATTGAAGAGAATCCCCCCCTCCCATTTGTGACAGAAGGAAGTCACACAAAGCTGGTGCCAAGACTCCATGCATTTATCCTGATTTTCCAGGAAGTCATCTTTCACTATCGATAGTCAAGTGTCATTTGATATTTGCCTAATACTAAATTTAGATCTCATTTTTCCCTTCCCTATTTGCACGGCTGGGCTTCTTGCTTTTCAATTTGTGCAAAATCTGCTGTGCAAACATTGATTTGTTCCAATATGGATCCTTAGCAGCTCTTGTGCAAAGCCAAGTGAAAGTATTTTCAGATTGCTATTTCTTTGTACAGGTAGACCTCAACTTACGATCACAATTGAGCCCCAAATTTTTGTGGCTAAATGGAACATTTGTCAAGTGAGTTTGGCCTCATTTTACACAGTTGTTAAGCGAATCTTGGCAGTTATTAAACTAGTAACACGGTTGTTAAATGGACCCAGCTTCCCTATTGCCTTTGCTTGTGAGAAGATCACAGAAAAGATGGTCACATGACTCTGGGCTACTGCAACCCTCGTAGATATGAATCAATTACCAAGTGTCTGAATTTTGATCATCAGGTGACTCTGGGGATGTTGCAACGGTCCTAAGTGTGAAAAATGGTCACAAGTCACTCTTTTTGTGCTTTGAACAGCCACTAAATGAAGTGTTGTAAGTTCAGGACTACCTGTATTCGGAAAGTGGGCACTTTTCAAGTGAGATTATTTTCGGGTCATTTTGTTGAGTAGCCAAGATGCTCCCCCTTCCTCCAGAAACTAGTCCCATGCCTAAAGACTTCCCTCCATTTAACAACAATGTGCACTGCTTTTATAATTGCAAAGGATTTTTATAGATTGGGTTAGCAATGTAGTAACAAGCACTTAGCCTCTTTAAACTGACCTGCCTGGATTGTTTGTAAAAGCTAAAGAAGTTATATCGGCAAAGAGCGCCGAGGTTTATTGTATTAGAAAAAAAAACAACAGGTGATGTCTAGATCTGTATTTTCACCACACATTTTATCGCATGCTTACCAATCAGATTTAAAGTTTTACTTTTTAGAGATACGGCAGAATGACCTTCCTTTTCTGGAAGGATGTATCTGGCTATTTTACAATTAATTTGACTCTTGTAAAAGGTAATTATTATTGCCATTGCTCTGTGTTTAGTTTGTCTCTCGCTTAATGACCGCCCTGTTTAAGGATCAGTCAAAGTCACACTGGCACTGAAAAAGTAATGACCAATCCTTACGACTGTTACGTTGTCCCACGGTCATGTAACCGACATGTGCACGCTTCACAGCTGGCTTCCAACAAGCAGAGACAATCTGGACGTTGAGTCACGGCAACTGAGCTTAGAAACTTAGCGAGAGGGTTAATAATAATAATAATAATAATAATAATAATAATAATAATAATAATAATAATAATAATAATAATAATAATAATAATAATAAACAACAACAACAACAACAACAACAACAACTGGAGAAGATAACAAAATACAAAGACGTACAAATAGAAATAGAAAGAATGTGGCAAAAGCAAGCAAGGGTAGTACCAATAGTAAATAGGCGCCTTGGGTACAATCCCAAAACAACTGGAGCACCACTTGAACACCATTGGCATTGACAAATTTGCCATTAGTCAATTGCAAAAGGCGGCCTTACTAGGAACTGCTTCCATCCTGCGACGATATCTGTAATAACATCAAACATCCACATCTACCTATCCCAGGTCCTGAGTAAGGACTTGATAGGTAGACAAAATGCCAAATCCAGTCTGAACATCTGGCTGACTGTGCGATGATCCATAATAATAGTAATAAAGTTGGAAGCTTCTTTTCTTTTTTGGTTTGAAAGGTTTCGCTGCTTAGTCAAGTAGCTTCTTCAGTCTGACCGAAGAAGTATTTGGATAAGCAGTGAAACATTTCAGATCAGAAAAGAAAAGTCCGGTTGCCATAACTCAATTTTCAGACAATTCTACCTGGATGATTGAGTATTTTCATTGACAAGCAGAGACAATGGAAAAACTTGTAATACGATTGCAAGTCTCAGTCACATGATGTCTTGCTTACCAACCACGTCGCTTAGTAACGGTTGTAGGTCCCAATTGTGGCCAGTTAGTGAGACTTAATTGACACAGAATAAATAGGTTGTTAAAGTGCACCTTGTGAAGTCCCTTGATTGATTTACAATTTATTTATTATTATTATTATTATTTTTCCAACTTCTATGCCGCCCTTCTCCCCACGGGACTCAGGGCGGCTCACAGCATATTAAAAGACAACACAAAAAACATTTCCCCTATAAAACCAATAAAAAACCAAATATATTTGTGGCTGTGTCATTATTAAAATCTTTAAAAAAATTTTCCCTATTTAAAATTCACCCTAGGTCAGTCCCGCTTGTTGAAAAAGCCATGTCTTGAGGGCGCGGCGGAAGGTTAGGAGATCCGGGATCGTCCGGATCTCGGGGGGTAGTTCGTTCCAGAGGGTGGGGGCACCCACAGAGAAGGCCNCTATATGGAGATGACATTTGGATACATGAAAACCATAGGAAGCAAAAAAAAAAAGCTGATTCATTTTTTAGAGGATGGGAACCTTCACTTCTGTTCTTTTGTCATTCATCCTGTTTTTTTGATTCATATCATCTTTCATCCTTGACTAAAAAGAATGTTACTTCAATGCAGGTTGTCAATATTGAGTGAAGTCTCCACCAGGTCCAGGTCTAAATTACCATCAGGCAAAAATATTCTTGTCTTTGGTAAGTATCAGTGAATAGCTATGGGAGGTTGTTGGTTCTCCAGTAAGGTTAACTGATGAAAGAAAAAAAGCCATTTAATTTAGACGAAAGCCTTTGTTGAGAGATTGAATATACATTAGCCAGGCTTCAGCTTGTCTTGTGTGCATTTTGTGACATAAGGCCTTTGATGCTGCTTACAGGCTTAATGGGTTTTTTGGGGGGTTTTCTTTTTGAGAAATAATGTTTCTTTTTTGAAGAGGAAAATGAAAGTCAATTGATATTTAACAAGTTAGAAAGTGGAAGAAGAAGCGTACATCAGACTGGCACAGTAAGAGGCCTGACTTTGTTTAGCTGTTCTGTAAAATGAAATGTTTCTTCAGCTCCTGTAAAGGTACATACAACTTGTCAATTCAAGCAGATGACTTTTTTTTTTGTTAAAGATTATCTTCCTGTCTCTTCTCTTCCTTTGCAAAATATACTGGCAGGTGATGATGGCTCTGGTAAAACAACCCTGCTGACTAAAATCCAAGGAGTAGAGCATGGCAAGAAAGGAAGAGGGTTGGAATATCTATACCTAAATGTCCATGATGAAGATAGAGATGGTAAAGTCCTTGTTTTACCTGTGTTTCTTCTGCCTAAAGCTCAAGGCCAGCTTATCTCAAAGATGTTATTGGATTGTGGGATGTAATTAATCAAGTCAGATGTTTAATTATTTCAAGGTTTCTTTATTCTTTGCACTTTCTTTGTCTTGTTCATTCTCTCTTTCCTTTGGTGCCTACATTCAGGCAATTAGCAAGACATGCTATTCCCACCACAAAATATAGCCCTTGATTATCTGTTACCATATTTAGTACATTCTTCCTCATCGTCTCTGTTAGCGCTGTTTTTGTGGAACCTCCACTTTTCATTTAAGCCTGGTTTCTGTCCATTTCTCTATCCTGTATACATTTTTCAGAATCCTCCACTGCCATTCTCCTGATCCCATTATTGCTCCGTTTGTATAACCTGAAACCTTCCTTTCTGACATTCACTCCTCCAGCTTCACTGATTTCAGAATTACCTGATCCTTTTGTCCTTTTTGCCTTGTGCATTTAAAATTGCCCGTCAGAATGCTTCAGCTGGCCTACTTTTTCTAAGCTTGTCCTCAGAATTCACCTTTGAAAAAAGCTGAGTACTGCAGCATTTCCAAATCTGGTACACTTTGGATCATCCTTGTCTTCTGTGACCACAGTAAACACAAGCTGATCTAATTTAATTTCCCAAACTGTTACTTGAATTGAAGGATAATTATGCATAGATAGTTGTGGTTTTGTGAATTTTGTGATGCAGTTCTCTAGTCCTAAAGTATGTAAAAACATACACGAGGAAGATGTCTGCCTCTAAATACATGTATTATTCAAGTCACAGGCATAACATTTTAAGAAAAATTTCTTGCAAAAATCATGAATTGGGAAAAACACAGGCCCTGGTGAAATGCCCATGGAACTTCTGAACCTTAGTGTAGAGTTGAGAATGTGTTCAAAGTGATGCAAATTGTAGCAATAAACTAAGAAAAACGAAGCAACTGAAACCAGATTTATCCACTTATCCAGATTTGTCGTTACCAATTTGGAAAGACCATCCTAGTATTTTTATGTAAAGCATGTCTGAAATAGCTGCACATTCTCGTACTTACTCAGCTTCTGCTTCTCTCCTCTTTCTCTACCTCTCTGATGCTGAATTCCTGTTTGTAATCTCCCTGGCAGCAAAGTTATGCTATATTTAGTGCTGCCTGTGTACTTGGTGCCTTAGAAGCTGTCGGTGCCAAGTATGTTAATGGTGCTATATCTTTTAATGTGAGAAGGATTTCTTACTTAAAAGGAATTGTCTCCTTTGCAGATCAGACCCGCTGTAATGTTTGGATTCTTGATGGCGATTTGTATCACAAAGGTCTCTTGAAGTTTGCTGTGACAGCCGAATCGTTGCAGGAGACTCTTGTAATCTTTGTGGCAGATATGTCTAGGCCATGGACTATTCTGGAATCCTTACAAAAATGGGCAAGTGTCTTGCGTGAACATATTGATAAACTGAAAATCCCCCCGGAGGAAATGAGAGACATGGAACAACAATGTAAGTTACGTGAGGCTGACGTTTCTTTAATGTCTGTGCATTTTATTTAGAAGAGTGCCCATAACTATATTGAGCCAGGCCCAAAGTCCATTAACTAAGCACTGTCTACCCTACCAGTCTGCCTGCAGTTTGTGTTTGAGTAACTTTGTTTGAAACAGTATTGCTAATTATGTGGATTTTGTAACACGGCGTGTAATTTGTACTTGCTCATCTAACGATGAATTGGTCATCTGGGGAAAGTAGGCTTGTAAATAATCAACATTCCTATTCCTATTCCAGTTCAATTAGATAAATGTTGGGCCGATATAGGTAGGGTAGCTTATATGAGTAATATTGCTGAGATGTACTCTATGAATGAGGGCATAATGGCTTTGGCAGTGATGGTTCTTGAGTCAGTCACTACAGAATTGCTTTCTTGATGAAATGGATTTGTTTTAAGCAGGACTGAGTCTCAAGAGTTCCATGGCTTATAAGAAAAAGGATATATGAATCTAAGTATCTTAAGCTAGAGCAAGCTTTCAAGTTGCTACTTCCCTTTTAGAAACATTTGAGGAAAAAAGCTATCATGGAATGCTGCTTCCCAAAGCTGCCTTTGTTGAGATTGAAGAGAATCCCCCCCCCATTTGTGACAGAAGGAAGTCACACAAAGCTGGTGCCAAGACTCCATGCATTTATCCTGATTTTCCAGGAAGTCATCTTCCACTATCGATAGTCAAGTGTCATTTGATATTTGCCTAATACTAAATTTAGATCTCATTTTTCCCTTCCCTATTTGCACGGCTGGGCTTCTTGCTTTTCAATTTGTGCAAAATCTGCTGTGCAAACATTGATTTGTTCCAATATGGATCCTTAGCAGCTCTTGTGCAAAGCCCAGTGAAAGTATTTTCAGATTGCTATTTCTTTGTACAGGTAGACCTCAGCTTATGATCACAATTGAGCCCCAGATTTTTGTGGCTAAATGGAACATTTGTCAAGTGAGTTTGGCCTCATTTTACACAGTTGTTAAGCGAATCTTGGCAGTTATTAAACTAGTAACACGGTTGTTAAATGGACCCAGCTTCCCTATTGCCTTTGCTTGTGAGAAGATCACAGAAAAGATGGTCACATGACTCTGGGCTACTGCAACCCTCGTAGATATGAATCAATTACCAAGTGTCTGAATTTTGATCATCAGGTGACTCTGGGGATGTTGCAACGGTCCTAAGTGTGAAAAATGGTCACAAGTCACTCTTTTTGTGCTTTGAACAGCCACTAAATGAACTGTTGTAAGTGCAGGGCTACCTGTATTAGGAAAGTGGGCACTTTTCAAGTGAGATTATTTTCGGGTCATTTTGTTGAGTAGCCAAGATGCTCCCCCTTCCTCCAGAAACTAGTCCCATGCCTAAAGACTTCCCTCCATTTAACAACAATGTGCACTGCTTTTATAATTGCAAAGGATTTTTATAGATTGGGTTAGCAATGTAGTAACAAGCACTTAGCCTCTTTAAACTGACCTGCCTGGATTGTTTGTAAAAGCTAAAGAAGTTATATCGGCAAAGAGCGCCGAGGTTTATTGTATTAGAAAAAAAAACAACAGGTGATGTCTAGATCTGTATTTTCACCACACATTTTATCGCATGCTTACCAATCAGATGTAAAGCTTTACTTTTTAGAGATACGGCAGAATGACCTTCCTCTTCTGGAAGGATGTATCTGGCTATTTTACAATTAATTTGACTCTTGTAAAAGGTAATTATTATTGCCATTGCTCTGTGTTTAGTTTGTCTCTCGCTCAATGACCGCCCTGTTTAAGGATCAGTCAAAGTCACACTGGCACTGAAAAAGTAATGACCAATCCTTACGACTGTTACGTTGTCCCACGGTCATGTAACCGACATGTGCACGCTTCACAGCTGGCTTCCAACAAGCAGAGACAATCTGGACGTTGAGTCACGGCAACTGAGCTTAGAAACTTAGCGAGAGGGTTAATAATAATAATAATAATAATAATAATAATAATAATAATAATAATAATAATAATAAACAACAACAAAAACTGGAGAAGATAACAAAATACAAAGACGTACAAATAGAAATCGAAAGAATGTGGCAAAAGCAAGCCAGGGTAGTACCAATAGTAAAAGGCGCCTTGGGTACAATCCCAAAACAACTGGAGCACCACTTGAACACCATTGGCATTGACAAATTTGCCATTAGTCAATTGCAAAAGGCGGCCTTACTAGGAACTGCTTCCATCCTGCGACGATATCTGTAATAACATCAAACATCCACATCTGCCTATCCCAGGTCCTGAGTAAGGACTTGATAGGTAGACAAAATGCCAAATCCAGTCTGAACATCTGGCTGACTGTGCGATGATCCATAATAATAATAATAAAGTTGGAAGCTTCTTTTCTTTTTTGGTTTGAAAGGTTTCGCTGCTTAGTCAAGTAGCTTCTTCAGTCTGACCGAAGAAGTATTTGGATAAGCAGTGAAACATTTCAAATCAAAAAAGAAAAGTCCGGTTGCCATAACTCAATTTTCAGACAATTCTACCTCGATGATTGAGTATTTTCATTGACAAGCAGAGACAATGGAAAAACTTGTAATACGATTGCAAGTCTCAGTCACATGATGTCTTGCTTACCAACCACGTCGCTTAGTAACGGTTGTAGGTCCCAATTGTGGCCAGTTAGTGAGACTTAATTGACACAGAATAAATAGGTTGTTAAAGTGCACCTTGTGAAGTCCCTTGATTGATTTACAATTTATTTCAACAATTTTTTAAAATGGTTGAAGAATTTTAACAGAATACACTTGAGTTTCAACTTACTGGTTGATACAGCTTCCAAATTGCTTTTCTGATAATTATTTCAAAAGCATAATGATGAATTTTCACTTCCTCAAAGCTCTCTTCTTGCAGTGTGCATTAAATTGAATGATGCTTCCCCTGAACTTTATGATGAAAATCTTGTGTGTGGCATTGACTTGGCAGAAAGCCACTGTCCAAAATCAAATCACAGCATTTTTATAACCAGTTTATTGATGTGTGACACACATATATGTGGTGTAGTGATGATCATGATAACGGTTGATTTATAAAAAACAACAATTGGGGCTATGGAATTCTGAAGGAACTCAAAGCGATGGAAATTCGGTCAAGAGAATCATTTTAAAAAATCTAAAATTGTTAGAATAACATTGTGAGTGTGTCATCAGAATTTCTATTCCAAACATTTGGGCACCGTCATCCTTTTCAGGGGAATATATTCTGGCAAGCACCTTCCACTACTTGACACCAACACCTCTGGCCTCAATGTGACACTGAGCTCATATTATGCTGTGGGTGGATTTTTTTTTAGGAATTCCAAAGGTTTCACATAGTGCACTCAAGTAGTTTGGGTATTTATTAAAGGTTCATGTCACCTATTTTCTTTGGGAAGGAAGACGGTTCTTCGTACACGAAACCTAACATAGTAAGGTATAAATATACCTTTGAATTTACTTTACAGACAATCTCGTCTTCTCACAGACGGAGACCTTAAAACGTAAGGACACAGTCATTTCTGTGTATTCCCTGGATGTGGTAATGATTGTTGTGTATCTGCGCCTGAGCTGAAATGAAAGTTTCCAAAGCTATTGAAAAACGCAAGAAGACGGACGGTTCTTCCATAGAAGGAAGGAGTTATTATCTTAGTTAAGGAAGCAGTCACATAAAACAGCTGGAGCAAGACTTACCATAAGTGAAAGCTTTGGTGTTTTTTTTACCCCAGATGCTCATAGTTGTATGCGGGTGACATACAAATTTAATAAATAAATGCAGTTGTGTACAGGTGCCTCTTTTTTAAATACCAGTTCTTTCAATGTTCAGCAGATTAGAGATGAAGCCTTTGGCATGCTGCAAATGTTTAGCTTTCTTGGCTGTTGGTAAAGCAAAATTTGACTTGGCCCCAAGCAGCCTTCAAGAATAAATTGAGCTAGAACTCCACACAAATGAATTTCAGTGACTAAGATGCTCCATTTGTGCTGATGGCGTTACCCGTAAATTTGCATCCCCATTTGATGTTGCACTCACCATTTGGGGCATTTTTCTTCTAAGGCAAGAATATTCTTACATAACATCATGTAGATTGTAGAAGATCTCATTAAGTAGGAAGGATGGTGTTTTTGGGATGAGTAATGTCCACCAACCTTGAAAATATCTGCAGCCATTGGGATATTAAGTGTAAAACCTAGGAATAAAGTTTCTGAAAGCCTATTAAAAGAAGGCTTGTTTTCTGCACTCCAGGTCTTTTGAATTTTTAATAGGTTAAATTCTTGTGGGGTTTCCTCTTCCAGAAACTCTGGCAGAGATACAGCTGTTTTTTTTCTTTAGCTTCTGTAGCAGTTACTGAAAAAAAAACCAAACTTAAAATAACGAAGCATTGAAATTTCAGAACGAGCTACACAAATCCGTTTTTGAAAAACATTTTTGCTCTGAAGAAAAACTGCTTTTACATTGTGAAGGGTTCTTGGAGACCTAGAAGACGAAGTGGGATAACCGGTGAACATATTAAAACTATTCTGAGGGGGGGGGGAATTGATGGTGTTTTAAACTTTTTTTTTTTTACAAGTGGGTGCAGTATTCTAATTTTTGCTCTTTAATCTCAAACAATACCTGTTTTTTTTTAATAAAGAATATTTGAAACAGCACCTAGCTTTTAGCATAAAAGACACTTTATGTTTTGTTGTAGTTGTGAAGATTTTTCAAGAATATGTAGAACCGGAAGGAGGTTATCAGGGATCCCCACAAAGGAGAGGTCCATCAGGGCAAGATGAGGAGAACATTGCCCTCCCTCTCGGAGAGAATGTGCTGACTCACAATCTTGGGATCCCCGTGGTGGTAGTTTGCACAAAGGTAAGCTTGAAGTCCCACTCGTTGCCAAAAGAAACCACAACCTTTATACAATGGAATTGAATCTTGTTACTTCAAAGAATGAAATCTGATTTGTGGGGAAGATGGTTTTATCCTTCCTTCCTTCCTCCCTCCCTCCCATTTTTTTAACATCTTACCTTTTGGTAACCATACCTTGAGCAGTTTTGCATATCCTTTTGGATTTCAATAAGTGTCATGTTTCCCATTCTGCAATCCAGGAAGAACGTTGAGTTCAGTCTGTATTCTTTTTCTCCAGGCTTCCCTTTTGTATGTCCTAATTTTAGATTATTCTGCCAGATATTCAAAATCCCTGGAGATCTCTGTTCTAAATGTATATGCCGGCGGTTCTCAACCTATGGGTCACGACCCCATTTGGGGTCGATCGACCATTTCACGGTCGCCAAGCAAGGCTGTCTGCCATTTTTTTCCCCCTTTTCCGGCGGGTGCCTTACCTCCCTTGAGCTGGGCCAGCTGGTGGTCGGCCTGCTCTGTCTCTGCCGCTTGCCAGCTACGCCTTGGCCGGCGCAAGGGGCGGAACCACGCATGCGCGGTGCTCCCGGGCAGGGAAAGTCCTCGACTTACGACCGGTTGGGTAGTCCTCGACTTACAACCGGTTTAGTCCTCGACTTACGACCGGTTTAGTCCTCGACTTACAACCAGTTGGGGGTCGCGGCATTAAAAAGGTTGAGAACCACTGGTATACGCCATGCAGCTTGAAGTGTGATAAATAGCAGTCCAGCGTAAGAAGTTGCGTATTTTTTGAATGGGATAAAGCTGCCGTGGGTGCAGCTTTTTTTAAACCGAAAAATATTGGAGAATGTTGTTGTGTGTTTTTAATTTGTGTACATTGCCCTGAATCGTACGTTGACTGGGTAGCTATACGAATGGACTAAATGAATAAATATAATTGAAACTTTCCCCTTAATAGCTTCAAAACTTGCTCTGAGCATTGATTTATGGAAAAGTCTGTCTTCCGCACTCATTGCGTGGCAGACTTTCTGAACTCTTGAGATTCCTTTTGATTTTTTTTTTCCAGTGTGACGCAATGAGTGTGTTAGAAAAAGAGCACGACTATAGGGAAGAACACTTTGATTTCATTCAGTCGCATATTCGTAGATTCTGCTTGCAGTGTATCCTTTTTCTTAAGCCGAAATGGTATATTAAAGCAGTACTTTGTAAACTGAAACAATGTTTAATATGATTCCAATTCTGTTCTTTGTTTTGTTTCCATTCTTGAAAAACAGTCACATCTATATTTTATTTACATTTAGTTCATTTCATGAGCACATATTTTAAGTTTAAAACCACAAAGGCCAGCATGTTCCATTTTCTTGGTTATGATGAGGTTTTTGTATTTCCAGTAACGGCCGGTAAACTAACGCAAGTTTTAGATGTTCTGTATCTAGCAGCCGACAGTACAATCCCATGAAAGTTGACTCTTGAGAAAAATCTTGCTGCTCTCCTGGATTCCACCTGCCAGATTAGCCTGCTACTATCTGCTCTTAAGGAGAACATTCCCGGTGTCACATTTATAGGATTATGCTGCAAGTACAATTCGTTAATTGGTGAATTATGTTGAAGTTTAATAAATTAATTTGGCTACGAAACAATATGGCTCCTTTAGGAATAGTTGTACTTCTTTAAACTTCTTTAGCCTTGTTATAATAATTTTTTGAGTCTGAAAGCTTTTTAACATGTTCATTTCTGTATTGTACTAACTCCTCTCCTTTCCTTGGGCTTAAAATTAAAAGGATGGACTGTTTGAAACCATTAACCTTTGGGCCCATTATCACCACCGCACAGTAAATAAACATATGGAGTACTGGTAAGGTGGTGGACAGGTGACCTTGTTTAGCTGTTGTGCTACTCTCTCACAAGGGTGCTCTGGGGAAAAGAGGAGAAAGCAACAACATACCCTCTTGAATTTCTGAGATAAAGGCAGGGTATAAATTTAGCCACTATATCATTTAGAAACAGGTACTTACTTACTTTTGAGATACTTAAATGTATACATTTAGCACTTGAAATTCACCACTCTGCTTGGAATTTTCCTTAAATGAAACGAATAGATGGAGCAGCCTTGTTCTATACATCCGTTAAGGAGGAGAAGAACCTTGACTTGTTATATAAGTACATTGTACATAAAAAATACGGCTTTCACTTTGCAAAGCCTGCCTCAGTGGTAGAAAAGGACGCAGTTTTTATGTAAGTTGAAGGGCAAAGTAAGACGCATCATCAAAAGGCTACTTTCACTAAAACACAGCATTTTCCTGGCTTGAGGCCGCCCCCCCCCTCCGGGGTAGATGAAACCTAAAAGATGGCAAAATATTTGTCTCAACTATAATAGAAATCAGCCTTGAGTAATATTGTCTGGGTGGGATTTCATCCTATTAAAAAAAAAAAAAGAGCTGCGGTGGCACATTGGTCAGAGTGCAGTATTGCAGGCTAATTCTGCCCACTGCCAAGAGTTTGATCCTGACCAGCTCAAGGTTGACTCAGCCTTCCACCCTTCTGAGGTCGTTAAAATGAGGACCTATAAAGCTATAAAGCACTGTGAGGCAGTATATAAGTCTAAGTGCTATTGCTAAGTGCTATCATAATTTGAAGAGCACCAGTTTGGGAAATATACATAGTTTTCCTGCTTTGTGTAGATTTAAGTAACCTGGGATTGGCCTTTACTGGCTAGCATTTCATCTTCATGCCTTTGGCTCTTTTTTGAGGAATGTACCTCGTCTCTAAAGCCTCTCTTCTTTCTGCCTTCCAGAATTTCCTTTGAAAATTCTGTTGAATTTCCAAAGAGGGTGGCGCGACCTCACATAAGGGTGATAAGCACTGAAATGAGCTTCATCTATTTTAATCACGAAATAAAACTCCCCAGTATCCAGAACCTCTTGGTTCAACCCATGTGTGTAATAATCTCATTCGCTGCAGCCCTTATCTCCTTCCTGCCCATCAGATAAAATTGTCTGCCTCAAATCTACAAGTGTCTCTTTTCATGGGAAATAAAAGGCAAGCAAATCTGACATTGGTGCGTGCGTTTCTGAAAAAAGGATGTGCTTGCATGAACGGTAATTCTTTCTCTTAGACCTGCTGGCTGGGACAATGAAAAGAAAATTGCAATCCTGCATGAGAATTTCACAACAGTGAAACCAGAAGATGCATACGAAGACTTCATCGTAAAGCCACCTGTAAGAAAGGTACAGCTCCTTTGAACTCTGCCACATTATCCTACAGGTGAAGCTGCTGGTCATTGTTCTTGAAATTCATATTTTTAAATTACAGCAAGGATGCTGAATCTTTTGTTGGGCACCAGTCATTTGGAGTAATGAATCTGCTAACTATTCACTTATGAATACTTTGAGAAGTGGTGCTTGGGACTCCATTGACTAACAAAGAGCACTTATACAAAAGAGAATGTTACTTTTTGCTTGGAGCAAGGGGTTGTATTTTGGTATGGAAAAGCCCAAAATAAAATGGCTTGGATCCAACTAATCATGAGTGGAAGAATGTTTTTGAGACATAGAAGGGTTCTGAGGAGGCCTTTGATGTACGTTTCCCTACCTCAGGCACAGAATTTTGCAGGAGGAACATTTCCTTCTAAACTGCCAATGTTTATCAGCCTGGCAGCCATCTTTGTACCCCATCAGCATTTAACATGTGCAGGCTGTTGCTGCTGGTGTCCACGCAGTCTAAAAATGCTTATCCAGAAGTGGGAGTTGGCCCTTACAGTTCCTACTCTGGCAGCAGATCAAGGAAATGATTACTCCTGAGCTGTATCTGAGAAAGTCAGTCCCTCTGCGCAGTAAGAGAGGCCACTGGCTTCTTTTGCATATGGAGAAAAGGAGATTTCCCAGGACGGAGCAATGTGGCACCCCGTTTCTTGCACATTAAATGAGGGGGTGTCCTTTGCAAGAGGTGGTCCTTGCAATGTCCATAGACCAGGGGTGGGCAACCTTGGCTCTTTTATGACTCGTGGACTTCAACTCCCAGAATTCCTGAGCCAGCCATGCTGAGGGGAAAGGGAGAGGTTTCCAAGCTGAGCCATGCTGGCTCAGAGAATTCTGGGAGTTGAAGTCCACAAGTCATGAAGGGGCCATAGTTCCCCCATGCTAGCTCAGGAATTCTGGGAGTTGAAGTCCACAAGTCATGAAGGGGCCATAGTTCCCCCATGCTGGCTCAGGAATTCTGGGAGTTGAAGTCCACAAGTCATGAAGGGGCCATAGTTCCCCCATGCTGGCTCAGGAATTCTGGGAGTTGAAGTCCACAAGTCATAAAAGAGCCAAGGTTGCCTACCCCTGCCCTAGACCATCTCCAAGCCTTCCTGTCTATGTTGCTCTCAGCCAGAGTGACTGTTCACCATGCTAAGAAAGGAAGAAGAAGGGAAGGTGTTACCATAGCCAGGCATTCGGACGTGATTCTCCTCTTTCTGCAGTTTCCAGTTTGGGGGGGGGGGCAGGTCTAACTTTGTGCTGGTGGGAGGAACACCCTTGTGCCAACATTGCTTCTTTCCGTGTGTATTTTTTCTAAGATCCAAACAGGTGCGCACATCCAGACCTCTTGGCATTTATTACACCAGATGTCGAGCTGTACAATAATCCCTCTGCCCCCTCCCCCATGACTGATCTTAATGGAGATAATTTAAGATAACTGAACATCTGTTGGTGAGAAACACTTTTTTTTTTCCTTTTTATTTTCCTTGTCAGTTAGTTCATGATAAAGAGTTTGCGGCAGAAGACGAGCAGGTCTTTCTGATGAAGCAGCAGGTGAGCGGGGAAAAAAAGCCCTATTCTGCTTTTTGCTTCTCTCTGGTGCTTAGGATATTTTAAAACAGGTCTGTGCATCGTGAGGCTTGGGGTCTCAGTGCAGCCCCCTAATTCTCCCCCCACCCTCGGCTCCCTTTTTGAAGCCTTTGCATCCCCTTTTGATCACAGTTGCAGAAAACCATCTTCATGGTTTGCTGGCAGTTAAAAGCTCAAAACATTTAAACCTACGCCTAAAAATAACCTTTCTCAAATTGGAAGAATAACATCTTGGTCTTCTCCACATAGCATTGACTGCTTTGCATTATTATCCTACTACTACAGACCTGAATCCTCCACTTTTCTCTGTGCTAATAAGTGTTCAACGAATCCCCAGTAAGCAGAATCCTTGCCAGAAAGAGCAGGATGTAAAGCTCCAAGAGAGAAAAATAATTCCCAGAGCTTATGCAGAGCGAAAGTGTAGCCTTTTCTGTTTTGCAGGGTGGCTTTCTCTCAAAACAGTTCTTGGAATTGTAGTTCTCTGATGTAGTGAAAGAAATTACTGGGGTTTCTCTAGTTTGTGGCTGACATGCTACTCTTTTTTCCTTTCAAACTAGTGACTCTGATTCACTCTTATCAGACATATATAGCATAGGTGCACAATATACAGTCACCCTGAGGTTGCTGAACACATCTATCACTTTCCTTCACTGTTGATTATTGTCTCCTAATTTGGCCCTAAGTCATCCAGTCAGCTTTTATTCCTAAAGCGGGACTGCTTTTTACTGCAATCTTGAGCAGTAGATTAAGTTACAGCCACCTCACCTCTCCTCTTTAACAGTATAAAATCTCAGTAGGAAAAAAAGCTTTCTAAAATATAATGGTGTATTGGGGCTGCTTTGGATAATCAGTTTGACAGGGCTGTGACTTTTCTTTCAGTCGTTCCTTGCTAAGCAGCCGGCAACCCCTACCAGAGCTTCTGTAAGTACATAGTTAACATTTATATTATGTTCCATAAGGCAGTATAATCAGATAAAAGAGAGAAGAATATTAAGAGTAACCCACAATTGGACGTCTTGGGAATGTGAAATTTTTTGACAAAACGATTGCCCTGCAGCAAGTAAAATTTGTATTTGATTACCGGCTTCAGTTTGTTGTTGTATGCAGCTTTCAAAAATCATAACTCGGGCAGGTATTTTTATTTAAAAAGGTGACATCGGTAAACCACATCCTGTTGCCTTTTATTATTCTCCAGGAATCTCCAGCTCGTGGTCCTTCTGGCTCACCCCGGCCGCAAGGCAGGACAGGCCCTGCCGCCGTCCCCAGCGCCTCGCCAATAGCATCCGTCAAGAAACCAGATCCGGCTATTAAAAGTATGCAATTCACCTTAGAATGTTTGTTTTGCTTTGAACTTTTCCCTGGGTGTAGCATTTTTATGGTCTGTTGGTTGAAAGGCTGTGTTGATGTTGGGAAAGTTTTTTTGTGAAGTGCCACATTGTTCCTTAGCAGGTACAACGAATGAAACTTGCCATTGCAAAAAAAAAAATGTTGAAGAATCTCTTAAATGTAATTTCTTTTTTTAAAAAAAATATGTTTTTTAATTATAGCATAAAAAAAACAACCCCAAGTCTCACCTCTGATTTTAATACTACAGTGGATATGAGATTTAATAATTGGAGGTGTATGTTCATAATAAATCCATGCCCAAGCAGGAAGATAAAAACATTTTTGAAAAGCTAAGATGTTTTGGGAACAGCAGTGGATCTTAGCTAGAAAAGGCAGCAGACATCCCTCCCCCCCCCCATCGTATCTAAGCTTATGTTACTCAAATACATAGTTAACCACTAAAACTCTAGTAAAATAGTATGCTTTGATGAAGATATTATGATTTTATTTGAAAGCCAGTATAATCTAGTCATCAGAGTGCTGGGCTAGAGATGAGAGGAGCGAGGTTCTACACTGCCCTTAGGCCTGGAAGCCATCTGGGTGATCTTGGTGCCCTCCTTAGCCCAAATCAGCATCGGCCCCTGTGACAACAACGCCCTTGTCGCATCATGCACTGATGGCTTTTCTGCAAGAAGTTGCCCTAATGCAGAGGTAGGCAACCTTGGCTCTTTTATGACTCGTGGACTTCAACTCCCAGAATTCCTGAGCCAGCCATGCTGAGGAGAAAGGGAGAGATTTCCAAGCTGAGCCACGCTGGCTCAGGAATTCTGGGAGTTGAAGTCCACGAGTCATAAAAGAGCCAAGTTTGAAGACCCCTGTTTTAAATATTTAAATATTTTTCCTCACAGTCACGTGATCAAAATTCAGGCATTTGGGCAGGGGTAGGCAACCTTGGCTCTTTTATGACTCGTGGACTTCAACTCCCAGAATTCCTGAGCCAGCCATGCTGAGGGGAAAGGGAGATCTGAGCCGGTCACCGGGGCCAGAGGTTTAGTCTTCCGAGCTTCCAGACTCGAACTGGAGCCCATCCTCAGGGACCTTCCTTCTCACCGGAGCGTAGCGTTCTGCTCTCGGTGACCGGCACAGATTGAGTCCCGTAACATTATTCTGGGACACGTCTATTTGCCTTCGCCCAACATTTTCCGTATAATAAATCTTTTGACGTTGGAAAAGACCCCAGCGTCATGGTTTTTCTTCTTTTATTTCCCCAGGTTCTCTCTTGAAAGTCAGTTTCTCTCATTGTCAGCATCCCACCTTTGCCCACTTTCAGTGTTTGCCTCTTTCTCCTTAGACAACGCCGCAAGCGAAGGAGTGCTGGCCAGTTTCTTCAATAGCCTCTTGAGTAAAAAGACAGGTTCCCCTGGGAGTCCTGGTGCAGGAGGAGGGGGAGTGCAAAGCACCGGCAAGAAATCAGGTACCGTCCAAAAGAAGCCACTTCCCCTAATTTATTTGGGCCCGTTTACGCGCAATACTTCGCAATCTATGGTTTGAGTTCGCTCGGGTTAAAAGAACGCCAGAACGCGGGGTCTTACACCAGCCATCTTCTCCCCCCCCCCCCCAACAGCTCTACCTTGCAGGAATGTGTTGTTGAACTTTTTTGTTCGTTTGTTTCTTCTGAGGCTTAAATGGGGTTGAAGAAATCTTCCCCCTGTTTTGAGCTGAGGACAGAGGGCAGCATGCCCACTTGATCCCATAGTCTTCCTTTAGGTTCGTCCATCTTTCTTAGCCTGAAGACAGAAGTACAGGTCGTTCTCAAGTCGCAACACTTCGTTTAGTGACCGTTGGAAGCTTCAGCAGCACTGAACTGTGTTGAGTTAGTAAGGCGGTCGTTAAGCGAATCTGGCTTCCCCATTGACTTTGCTTGTCAAGGTCGCAAAAGGGGATCGCATGACCCCAGGACACTGCAACCATCATAAATGCGAGACAGTTGCCAAGCATCTCAATTTTGATCGCGTGACCCTGGGGATGCTGCAGTGGTTGTAAGTGTGAAAAACGACCATAAGTCGCTCTTTTTTTTGATGTCGTCATGACTTCAAACAGTCACTAAATGAACTGTTGAGAGTCAATCCGGAAGAGAAATGTGACCCTTGAATGTTTGGAATCTAGCTAACTGGCACATGATTCTAGGAGCACTGTTTATTTATTACATTTATATGCTGCCCATAGCACCGTCCTGTGACTCTGAGCAGCTTACAACGTTGCAAAAGCAAATGCAAAATGTTAAACAGAGATTAAATAAGTGAAACATTAAAATACAAAAGGGTGGGATCTTTGTCTTCATCCACCAATCACCTCCAGTGTGGAATGCCCTCATTGGAGGCCCAGGCCCAACAGCAGAGCCACGGTTTTTTTTGGGGGGGGGTCCGAAGGCCAAGAGATAGGTGTGGATCTCACCTCAACCTGTTAGAGCCATGGTGGCGAACCTATGGCACGCGTGCCACAGGTGGCACACAGAGCCCTCTCTGTGGACACGCATGCTGTCGCCCCAGCCCCACCTCCCCCGTGACCCCCTCCTCAACAGCAGCCCCCCAGAGGAGAGTTGACCCCGGGCGCAGCCTGTGTGGAGCAGCGCAGCCAAGGACATGGCAGCCAGGCAGCAGGGATAAGACTCCGCTCTCACGCCCTGTCGTGCGCAGATGATGCTACAGGGCGCCGGCGGAGGGTGTGGCCGCCATGGCGCAGGGCCGCCTGGGTGATCTGCGGCGGGCCGTGGAAGCGGTGGTTGGCCCTGCGGGTGGGGTAGGGGCAGGGCGGACGGGGCAGAGGTGGAGTGGGCGGGGTGGGGGACGGAGCAGGGATGGGCGGGGCAGTTTTTGGGCACTCGGTCTCTAAAAGGTTCGCCATCACTGTGTTAGACCATGGTAACAGATCCGTGCTTGCGAGCTGCTCCTCAGTTTATGTTGGGTTCACACTGAAAGCTCTACATAGCTTAGGCTCCGACTTTCTTAAGAGACCACTTCCTGGAGAGGAAGCTCAGAAGAGCAGAAAGAACGTTTAGGGCTGATTTTCTGCATACATATATTGTGTCTTCCTTTTTTTTATAGGGCAAAAAACTGTTTTGACGAATGTCCAAGAAGAGCTGGATAGAATGACTCGCAAGCCGGACTCGGTAGTAACAGCCAACTCCTCTCCGTCAGAGAACGAAGCTTGAGAATCCTTGAACCTCCATATGTAAATGACCAAATAGTGATGTACATTGACCCGATAACACCACCAGGAGCTTCCTGCCGTGGCAGATGCTATCAGTTTTTTTCTTGGGGGGGAAAATGAAATTTAACCTTCATTGGCTTGTCCCAGTGTCAAGTGCACATTCAGGAAGTTTTGCGTCTAAATTTCCTCTGTTTTACGATAACCATTTTAGAGTTTAAATAGGGCATTTCTCTTAATTTGGTTGCAAGCAATAGGGAGAAGAAGGGCACAGAAGCAAGAGGTGGCATTCCTGCTGAAAAGCCCACGAGCTGCCGCTGGGACGGAGGAAGCGCGAAGTCCTCTCTTGATCCAAGTCAACTGGAGTTGGCCATGAAAATGCGTAACTTTGTGTTTGTAGAGGGTGCAATGTGGCAGAATGTTGGTTGGCTGATGAGTGTACAAAAATGCAGTGTGTTTTTGAAAGGGTAGAGAAAAAGACCTGATCAATAGAAGTGAAAAAAGCACGTTGGATGTAAATCAGATAATCATGTCGGGGAAAAATAAAATAAAATAAAATAAATGCCTTTACAATTGGGTGACAGAAATCGCGAGCATCATGGGAAACTATTCCAGTGGCAATTTTTTTTTTTTTTTTTTGCAGTTCTAATGAGAAGATACATAAAATACGGTGGGTGCTCTTTTTGTCGTAACTGACACGGGGAGAAACTTGTTCAGACCAAGTGCCTGGCACAGTGTGAGATGTGTCTTCTGGAAGGTGCTTGGACCTCTTGTGCACTATTGTACAAACAGTATCTGTTTAATTTTTTATTTTTTATTTTTAATTTTAACCCGGTAACTTTGATAAGCTGGGTTGAATTTTGCATCCTTTCCCCCCCCCCCCGCCGCCGCCCCTGATAACTTTTTCTTTCTTTCTTTCTTTCTTTCTTTCTTTCTTTCTTTCTTTCTTTCTTTCTTTCTTTCTTTCTTTCTTTCTCTCTCTCTCTCTCTCTCTCTCTCTCTCTCTCTCTCTCTCTCTTTCTTTCTTTCTCTCTTTCTTTCTTTCTCTCTTTCTTTCTTTCTTTTTCGTACCAACCATCTGGTTAAGAGGAACGAGTGACATGTCATTTTTCTCCGTAATGAAATGGAAACGCAAATCTTTCTTTTGTATCCAAGATTTAATTGCAAAGGTCAACACTGATTTCTGCCTTAAGGTTTTAAAACCCCTGTGGTGAGTTTGGGGGAGTCCTCCAGAATTCTTATTCTAGATTGACTTAAACAAAGGATTGTAGGTATTGTACGCAGGAAGAAAAAAAATACAGACTTATGTGACTTCATTACATTTGTGCTTTACCCCTTCGGTGTTGCCTTTTTCAATGTGGAAATAATTTTTGACGGCTGGCCCCCCGTTGCTGCTCAGATCAGTTCCCATAGCCACTTGGAGTAAGACTCCCACAGTTAACCGAAATGGCACTTTTGAGTTTCTGTACAATTTATTTGACAGAGAAACACTAACTTATTTGTACCAAACTTGTTTGTAAGCAACACATTGGAGGGATATACCACCATATGGATTATGCAGAGTTTACTTTGTATTGATAAACGGTTTTTGTGTTACGTTAAATCTTGTTTCTGAATAGAACAACCCTAATATTTATATACCTATATCTATATATATTGTTATATATACGAAATAAATTGACCACTAACACATTACTGGATGTAATTGCAACCCATGTGTTGTAGAGAGAGGCCATTTCTCTTTGTTTTTGTAAGTCTGTCTAATGCTAGCTAGAAAACTAAGAGTATTTACTTGCATTAACATAAAAGTATGTTTACTTACGTCAGTTACATTTTTTTTTTAACAACACACGTTCAAATACATTATAAAAAAACTCAGTTTTGCCGATCGTTACCTGGCTCTTAAACTGAGAAGTTGTGATCAGGGAATTTGGTTTGTGTTTTAGCTGCCATTACAAGCCAGCATAGGCTTTGCTATATTATAAAACTAGCCTTGTGCCATCCCAATAGTAGTAATTCAATCTTCCTTATGGCAGCACCTTTAAGTAACTACAATTTTGGTGCCATTTATACATGTAGAACCAGTGAACGTATTGAGATGGTTGAATTCATGCTTGGATCTAACAGATGAAGTGTAACAACTTTTTTTTTTTTGATGGGTTGGCTGTTCCCAAGATGATTATGGAAGCTGGATGATACAATTGAATTCTGGAAAATAAAACCTTAAAATCAAACTGGGTATGGGGGGAAAACAACAAATTATTTGCTAATGTTCTAAGAGCACTAGTTAGGTCTCAAAGCCCAACTGGTCTTATTAAAATTTCTGTCATGCACCAAGATAATTTACGTAGTATATGAAAACTGTAGGCAACCGGATTTTTTATTTGCATAAAATGAATGTTGGATTTGCTAAACAAAAAGCCAATAGCATATTATTTCCCAGTTCTACAAAAGATCTTAGGGACTCAGAATTTGGAACGCTCCTTCCCCCCCCCAACCATACTCTCCCATTTTGCAAGTGAATGCTCCTAGTTTTTCAAAAGAAGGAGACTGTAAGTGATGTAATGTTTGTCAGTTGTCAAAGTCTAGCAACTTTGGAAAGCTGCACCATTTCTTTTTTGGTGTTCTCAAGCATTAGAACCAAAGGCCAAATGCAAAACAGCCTTTATGTTTAAAACTACCATTAACTTTATTTTCAGGATTCAATTTTGTGGAAGACTGTTAGAATTACTACATGACTATATTTATATTGCGTATAATAATTGCATCTGCTGTTCACATTTAAACTAAAGTAATAATATATTGGACTTGAAGATAAGGCAAATATAAATCAGTTTAAGGATTGGCCCGCCATCAAAATTTTTGTTTTATGCTGCTTGATTTTTTAAGTTTGCACTTCTATTGGCATTTTAAAACTCGTTTAAACCGAACTTGTACGTGTTTTATTTAATTTAACACATTGAAAGTGACTGAACTTAACCATGCCCATGCTGTAAATGAAAGTTCACTCTCGTGTATTCAGTTGATTGATGTTTTTAACTTTTCAATGGAGACTGCAGATGTATCCAGCACAACCCTTAGTCCATTTGTATGGCTTGAACCAGGTGCAGTCCTGTGGAACCTTGCTTTCTAGTGCTGGCGAAAATGAGGACATGTCTTTAACGGCTTCAATAAACACCAACCAAGATGACTTACTTGTGTTGAGTCACCCTTGTTTTTTTTGGCAAGGTGGGCCATTTTGAAGGACGATAATTTGAAGCAAATGAAGTTTCGGACTCTAGATATAGAGATGTGTCTAGATCAGTGGTTCTCAACCTGTGGGTCGGGACCCCATTTGGGGTTGATCGACCATTTCACGGGGGTCGCCAAGCAAGGCTGTCCGCCATTTTTTCCCCCCTTTTCCGGCGGGTGCCTTACCTCCCTTGGGCTGGGCCAGCTGGTGGTCGGCCTGCTCCGTCTCTGCCGCTTGCCAGCTACGCCTCGGCTGGCGCAGGGGGCGGAACCACGCATGCGTGGCGCTCCCGGGCAGGGAAAGTCCTCGACTTACAACCGGTTGGGTAGTCCTCAACTTACGACTGGTTTAGTCCTCGACTTACAACCGGTTGGGGTCGCAGCATTAAAAAGGTTGAGAACCACTGGTCTAGATTGACTAGCTTTTTCTTATGGCGGGTGAATTTTCTTAACCTTTTTGTTGCTGAGAACGTAGAAAGGACTTTAGCTAAGCAGCCGAACAACTGAGAAAATACCGTCTGAAATCCTAGAGAGGCAGAATCATTTGGCATACCAGGGAGAGCGGCAGTATGTAGCTGACGTGAACCCCTACGACTGAAATTCTTCAGCCAAATGAATGACTAGTTTTCAGCCATGTGATTCCCCCCTTCCTCCCTAACTAAGGATACTAATGGCAGATTTTGAGGAAGGCAACAGGTTTCCATTGATATTCTTAAACACCCCCCCCCCAAAAAGTGCACAACTATTGTTGCTAGCTTTCAAGTGCATTACTTTATGTCTTGGAGGTCTTGAAAATGAGAATGGTTAACTGTGTTCCTACAGTCTCCCAGATCCCATTTCCAACTTTTACGATAGGCCAAAAATGGGACAAGTCATGCAGGCTTCTTGACAAATTGCAAGCTGCAGGCCTACAATGTGCTGAACCTCGCTTGGTGAACGATAGCTTCATATCCTTTTAAATGCAGAAAATATCCTATACTTCCTTTCATGGGCATCACTGATTATTTGGGGATATTTTTCTAAATAAAATAAGTGTGATGTGCTGGTATATTGCATAGATCTTAAGGGACCCTCATGTTGTTATCTTCCAAACTTTCATTTTCAAGATCTATCCCAACAGAGTGGTTCTACTACTAGGGATAGGATGTTTCAGATGTCCTGTTTGAAAGATACTGGAGGCTCAGATCTGGATACTAGATTAACGTCCTCAGTATTAGCCGTCTGTCTCCCAAGTTTAGGTGTGCCAGGCAATGTTTTTGAAAGATGACAAAGTCCTAAGACAGATTTATGAGTCTGTAGCTTTATTTGCTGATGTAATGGACGGATTTTTACGGTTCTATTAATGTTTTACTCCGATGCTGTAAGCTGCCAGAATTTAAAGAGTAGGCAGCATATAAATTTTGGTAAAGATCATCACTGCACTCCCTAGAATAGCTATAAAGTCTTTAAACCTTAGAAAATAAGAATGGTAGGTATCTGTATGTAACCTAGTCCTTTTTTTTTTTTTTTTGACAGATTAGCATCCAAATAATTCCCATTTTGTCACTAGCCACCACTCACAATGGGAGCCATTCTAAGTACCGTAGTCGTATTTCCTTCCCCCATATGAGGGGTCATTTGTAATATACAGTCAATATTTCAGATACGCTTATCAGTTGCAAGTTCCTCTTCTCATGTTCTCTGCAGAGTATTTTAAAGCAAGCTGTGGGGGAGAGAATCTGTTCAAAAAGGCTATGCATTTAAAGAGCAGCTTTATTCTAATCAAGGTATGGTAAAGAGAAGCCATCGCATTCATTAGCAACATAAGCCATCTGTTTTACTGAGCAGCATTTCAAAATTTATTGCACTGCAGTGTTACAAATTCCTTTTCAAAAAATAAAATAAAATGGGGTAATTCAATGTAGATTAATAAAACATACAGCCCCCTAGAACAGAAAGTCCAGCCCCAAAGAAAGAAAGGTAAAATAGTTCTAAACACTTAATTGGTTTTTAGTGCTTTTTAAACTTTGGTTTTATTAGTAACTATATTTTTTTGGTTACTTAATTGTACGAGCTGCCAGAGTCCACCTTTGATTGTATAAATCAAATCAATAAAACCACAACTAATCTGGCCTGCTTTATTTGCCTGAATTTAGGATGTGTCTCGATACTGTACCTTGTTCTGTGTATTTGGAGAAGTTTGGTACAATGCTGGCCCAATATTGTCATGCCACTGGGCAATACTTGGAACATCTCTTCATGTGCAATCAGTTGAAGTCCACACATCTTAAAGTTGAGACACGCTGTTGCATTAGATCAGGGGTCTTCGAACTTGGCAACTTTAAGGCTTGTGGACTTCAACTCCCAGAATTCCTCAGCCAGCCAGTCTCTTATTGAAGGAGCTGCTTCATGCTACTTTGGGGCACAGCTTGGAAGGTGCTGTGATTTAAACTGAAAGCAAAAGGTAACAAAACCATCGTCATCCAGTTTCTAAGACAGAAGATAACGAAATCTAACAGCGAAATTGATACTGAATGTTGAGCCCGCTAAAATGCACTCTCGGTAAGAGAAGTTAAATTGCAAATTGAGTCAAAGGACTTTTTTAAAAAAATCATTACCATGGAAAGGTAGTAAGAAAGAGAAACTAATCCAGTTTCTCAAGAGAAAAAGTGCCACACGGAAAGGGCCAAACCAGGTGGCTTTCAAGCCACAATGAGATAAGAGGTGGAAACAGTTCCTCAAATAGTGTTTCACCTTGACTTTCTCTATGTTTACTGTATTCTGAACTGATGACACTAGGCTGAATGAGCTAATTGTATTACAGCTTTATCTTCCTTCTAGCTTCCAACAGTCATTTGTAGTTTCTCTTTGTGGTGATTAAAAGCTTAAAAGATCTTTATAAGACGCCTCCCATGTGAATACAATCCCATTTCTCATACCTTTTGGCCCCAGCATGCAGAATGAATAGGTCTATTCAGTTTCATTGATGCAAAACAAAACACCCCCCCCAGCTTGTAATTTTGTCTCGGAAATACAAGAAATTTGTTTGAATTTTTTTTTGGGGGGGGGTTTAAATTGTTACCCCCCCTTTCCCCTTTCATGTTAGTTTGCATTTTAATGTTTGACCATTAAATCTAATAAAGATGTTATAAAAATATAGGAAGCTGTTTTTGCAATAATTTTATTAAGGATATTACATAAATATTATTTAAAAATCTAATACAGAAATACATCAAGGAATTTAGCTATGTGTGTATGTACATAAAAAAAATAAAAGTGCAGAAATCCCCCCCAAACAATTTTAATTAACTAATGTAAGGGTTTGAGGCCTTTTTCAATATTATATTAAATGCTTTGTCTTGCTTTTCTTTCTTTGAAAGCACTTTAAGTGGTTTAATATAATTAAAAGCAGAATTATGGCCATTAAAAGTGAGCAGTGAAATTTCTTCTGCAATTTAATACAAATGGCCTTAATGAATGTTGAAGGAGCAGAAAAAAGAGTAGGGAAGTTCTTTAAATTGTTCATTTTTTACAATCCCTGTGTAGTGATAGCTTTTACCTCAGCCTCGCATCACTTACTTGCTTTCATCTTATTTCAACATCCAGCTGCAAGAGCTATTTTTGTAGATTTTTCTCATCGCCTTGTTACAACATTATTGTGTATGGATTCTGAAACCCACATTTCAAGGCTGAAAGTACTTTGAAAGTACCTTGACCTAATACTCTATTCTAATAAGCTTAATTTATTCCTTTGTTTTTAAAGTGGGTATCACTTCTTTCTCCTCAAAATTGCAAAGATGTAACACAGGCTCTTGATTTGAACTGAGGGAATTAGAAAGCTTGGCTTGCCAACAATATCTTGGAAAAACAAAGTTATTTTACTAGCGGTCCATGCCTCTTATATTCTTATTTAAACTTTTGCCGGAGGAAAAAAAGCGAAATATATCTAAGAACAGAACAGTGAATGTGACATCGATCATGGTAGTTGACAAGGAGAATAAGTCAGGGGTCTCCAATCTTGGCAACTTTGTGGACTTCAACTCCCAGAATTCCCCAGCCCCAGCATGGTTGGCTGAGGAATTCTGGGAGTTGAAGTCCCCAAGACCCCTAGAATAGGTTGCTAAGAGGCAAGGACTTGACACACAATCTATTATTACTACTAGTTCACAACAATGTGAAGTCATAGCTACCAGTTCTTTCTAAGCTGATGTAGGCCTTCAAATGCATCAAGTTCTTCTCAAGCACCTAGGATGTCATATCGGAGTAGTATATGTGCAAATCCAAGCTGTGTGGCCTTTTACAGTTGATAGATAGAAATGTTGTCAATTCCCTGATTTTCTAAGTGCCGTCCAAATTTTTTTGGTGTGGCTCCCCGTGTGCCCGTAACCTCTGGTACAATTTATGCCATAATCCTTCAATGTCTATTTTCGGATCTTGATACTTCTTGGTCTCTTCCAGTTCTTGGGCTTCTATTCTGCTATCCCCTGGCATTGCCACATCAATTAAACACACTTCCTTCTTTTCAACCACAATTATATCTGGTGCATTATCAGCCAAGCCTTTTTTCAGTTTGTATTGGGAAATCCCACAATATTTTAACTTGCTCACATCAGGTCATAATGGCACAATTTTGAAACACCGTGTTCTTTTGTCTGTGGTTGTTCTTCCAGTTAATTCTACAGGGCTAGGGTTTTTCCATTTTCCACCCCATATTAAAATGGGGTGATGGATACAGGTAGTCCTCAATTTACAACTTAACCATTGGTTTAGTGAACAAAGAAAGGGGTGTCAAACTGCCAGCCCGCGGGCTGGTTGCATCATACCAACCCCAGCTCCGGCAATGCAAAAAATGTCGCGATATGTCGTGACACGTCACGTGACGTGGCGAGTTTGACACCTAGGATATAAAGTTACAAAGGCACTAAAGTACAACAGTTCCAGCATCCCCATGCTCATGTGATCAACACTCAGATGCTTGGCAAACAAGTGTTCATTTACAATAGTTGCAATGTCCTGCAATGATTCAATTAATCGTGGCAAGACGGCAGTAAAATCGGCCATGGCTCAGCGCCTGAAATTGTGGTCCCGAATTGTGGTCAGGATTATCTTTACAGCCCTAAGACCGGCCTGGCATGGGTGACTCTTCTGGGGGGTACATTATGGCCAGCATAGCTCACAGCCTTGGGAACCCCTCTCCACGATATGGAGGGGCTATTATCGTATCACACTTATTATTGGAGGAAATCTGTATCTTTAAGAGTGGACTACTTGATGGCCCATAATCTATGATTAGGGTCCACCTACGATAATATTAAATAACGTCTGGTCCAGCAGTTGAGGCACCAGACTAGGAAGCAGGAGACTGCAAGTTCAAGTCCCGCCTTAGGGATGAAGACAGCTAGGAGACCTTGGGCCAGTCATGCTCTCTCAGCCCAACCTCGCAGGGTTGTTGTTGCAGTGGGAAAAAAATAGGAGAATTACTGAGGTATGGGACCTGTATTATATAGCTGGTTAGAATTAAGGAATAAAAAAGTTAAGAGAAGTAATGTAAATAACTTAATAAAGGTAAGAGATCTAGGACATAGTATTGTTAAGGAAAAAGGGAAATGTATTGTGGGTTGTGTATTTCGTTTGCTTGAAAAATAAAAAAAAATATAAAAAAAAAATAAAATCAAAACAAGGATGAAACTCATCCCCGACGAGGCTTCCGGGGTTGAGGTCTGCAACCGGCGCCCCTCACAGAGGGAGCTTCCCCGCCCAGCAGGGAGGCGCCCCTTCCCCTTGGAGACCCCCGCTCTACCTGGGGAGCAGCGGCGGCGCCCTCCCTCTGCCTCCCTCCCGCCCCTGCAGAGCCCCCAGCCGGGCGGGGGGTCCGGGTGGGCCTCGGCGCTGCAGGGCGGCCTCCTCNCGCCGCCGCCGCCGCCCTCCTCCTCTCCCTGCTCCTGCTCCTCGGCGTGAAGCGAGGCCCCCGGGCCGCCATGAGGAGCCCCGAGGACCTGGAGGGCTTCGACGGCGAGGCGTCCAGCACCTCCATGATCTCCGGCGCCAGCAGCCCCTACCAGCCCACCACCGAGCCCGTCAGCCAGCGCCACGGGCTGCGCGGCCTCCGCTGCGACCGCGACTACCTGCGCGGGCCCGTCGGCCGCCTCAAGATCGCCCAGGTGGTGGGTATGCCGTCCCTCCCCGGCCAGACCCCCTGCCCTGCCCTGCCCTGCCCTGGGCCTCCGGGGTCCCAGACAGGGTGGGTTTTTTTGGGGTGGGTGGGTAGGTGGGGGTCTTCCCCTCTCTGCTCTTCCCCCCCACTCTTCCCCGCCCCCTCCCCAAGAACCCCTTGGGGGGGCGGCTTCCAGATGTTGCTTCAACCTTTTGTGCCCCTGCTCTATTTACCTTGTTTTCTAGGGAACATCTGGAGCCTGGCAGCCCCTGGGGAGGGGGAACTGTTTGTGTGTGTGTGGAGGATGGTGAGGATGGGTGCTGGGGTCCGAGGCATCTGGAGGGCATCTAGTTGGGGAAAGACCCCTGGTCTCTTCCCCTTTGCTGGCTTTCCCCTTGGTGCCCCCTCCCGCCCCCCAGGTTATGGAATAGCCTTGAAGGCTCCAGATGTCTGGTGTACCAGCCCTGTTGGGCTCCTTGCAACAGATGGAAGGAAAGGTGTGGGGACATCTCAGGACATCCTGAAGAGTTGACCTCCCCCCCATTCCTGATGATCCAGGGGGTGGGTTGCTGGGCCCTTTTAGCTTGGCATGGGTTTTACCCTTCATTGTTTGGCAGGGATATGCACTAACTATGGTTGCACCGAAGGGGAAGAAATTGTGGAGATCGGAGATCGTCCTTCCCCTGTGTTTACGTTCCCTATCCTTGTAGCGAGAGTAGCCCCTGGTGTATTTTTGAAGTGTGCGTGATGGGAATTGTTGCCCAGTGCTACGGGAGGGGGTATCACGTTGGATAAGACTCCTCTAAATACTCCCAAAATTAACACGTGTAGAAAATACAATCCATGCATTTTCACCTAACAGTTTTTTTGTAATATTTTTGTGTTTATTTGTATTTGGGTGAGTGTGTCAGTCTGAGGACGATAAAGTATGATAATCTATAAAAACCTCCACCGCAAATCTGTAGAATTACAAGGGTTCTTTTGTTGGTTGTGCCCAAGCCTGCGGAACTGGGGGAATTCGTATTCCGTTTGGAAATCTTTGGAATGAGATAAAAAGGATTATGCGCTGTACTGTCTAGCATATTACTTTTCTTTTTCTGCTTCTCTCCTTTTGAGCAACCACTTTAAGGTTATGGGAAGAGAAAGGAAAACTTTTATCAAAATAATTTTCTTTTCTTTGTTCCTCATTCCTATAATTTCACCAGCATTTCTTTTCAGTTTTGGTTCTGCTTGATTAGGGAGCAGCTTGGCAACAGGTGACATTCCATAAGGTTATTTACATTTATCCAGTTTTGCAAGGTCATTCTTTGTAACTAAGGGGGAAAAATAGGAGATAAGTTGTCCTTTTTTGTTCTCTTATCTCTTCCCTCAAGGTGTGTTCTAGAATCTAGAAAGTGTTTGCAATGCCTTTTCTTATTTTAGCTGATAGGCCTACTTTTGCCTTTGTTTCTGTAGCACTGCAATACTGACATATATGGGTCTTTTGGTCTCTGTGACTGTTTCATTTGAAATAAAAATATGTAAAACTGGAAATGCATAGAAGATGTGGTTTCTACTGTGTTAGAGAAATACGAGCAATTTTGTTATCATTTGTTTTTGTCTGTCTCATGTTGCTCAGATGTCTCCAAGTGGGATATAAGACTTCTAGAAGCTTTATTTCCCATTTGGTCAATAAAATTCCTCAAAACAGTTTTAGACAACTGATGGAAAACTTACACTAGAGCTGCTGAAGTATCACAGCAAAATGCAAAAACGATGAAAGCAGGTCTAAAATTAAAAATATTTCCAAAACTCCAGTGAGAGAAAGTGTTGACTGTTGGCGTCTTGGCAACATTAAGGCCTGAATTAAGGCCTCCCAGAATTCCCCAGCCAGCCATGAGAAACACTGGCCTAAAGGCTTTTTAAAGAGAAAGACAATTGAGCTTTTGGAGGGAATGTCATTAGTGTGTATTGAAAAATCCTTGTTCTGTAGCCCAGTGTTTCTCAACCTTGACAATTTTAAGGCATGTGGACTTCAACTCCCAGAATTCCACAGCCAGCAATGCTGGCTGTGGAATTCTGGGAGTTGAAGTCCACATGCCTTAAAATTGTCAAGGTTGAGAAACACTGCGTGTAGCCTAACACATCTGGCCTTGAAATTTAAGGAATAGTGGCTTCCAGTGATTTTATAATGGAAATTTAGCATGGGAAAGACTTTTAGTTTCTCTTTCCGCAGACAAGGCAGAAGGCAAAATGAGCTTGCAGTTCAGCTGGTGGAGTGGGGGAGGTGTTGAACCCGATATACTACTGTTATCTTCCAAATAATATATACAAATAATCCTTGACTTACAACAGTTCACGTAGTGACTGTTCAAAGTTACAAAGGCACTGAAAAAAGTGACTTATGACCATTTTTCCCACTTACGACTGTTGTAGCATCCCCGTGGTCAGGTGATCAAAATTCAAATGCTTGGCAACAGGCATATATTTATAACGGTTGCAGTGTCCCAGGATCATGTGACCACCTTTTGCAATCTGCTGACAAGCAAAGTCCATGCGGAAGCCAGATTCAACAACCATGTTACTAACTTAAGAACCACAGTGATTCACTTAACAGCTGTGGCAAGTAAGGTCATAAAATGGGGCAAAATTCACTTAACAACTGTCTTGCTAAGCAGCAGAAATTTTGGGCTCAGGTGTGGATATAAGTCAAGGACTACCTATAGGTCAGTGAGAACAGCAGCAATATGTTTACCAAGCCACAAAGTGATTTATTATAAATTAGTTTGGATAGTTTAAGGTGTGGCCACAGAAATAGCTACCACCATAGGCTATTAAACATGAAAAGTTTCTGATGTTGAATGTACTGTAATGTTGATTTTTTTCCTGCATTGACTGCTAGTTTGTTAATATCTTAATAGGCTTTAATTTTTCATCTGAGATTTGCATCTTAATAGCTTTGACATATACCCCCATCATACATCTCTTGGGCACGGCCAAATTGGAGAAAGGAAAATGGATGTGGTTTACTGATTTTGGTCTGACTGTAGCTTGTGTTGTGTTTGCAGCTTAGATGCCATTGTTCTTACCTCTGTGTTGGAACACTGCAGTGCCGATGTCCTAGTTAAGTGTTTTTGATGGCATTTCAAGAACAGAGATACACATCTCTGGGACACAAAATTTTGGTTTACTACAATGGAGTCATTATTTAATATTGTGTGCATAAACAGTTGTGACTTGGGCTTACATGTTCCAGTCTTCTTTTGTACTCCTTAATTGGAATACTATAATGGCAGCAGCAAATCATAGTTTGGGCTCCAGCTCAGTGTGCACAAATGAGCGTTTGCTGCCTTAAGACAAAACTTTTTCCTGTTAATCTGAATTAGAAGTTTCCGGCAGCATTTTTTAATTAACAAGAATGCAAACTTGTTGTTCCCATTTGCTCATGTCAGGATGACCTAAATATACAGGATGCTTATTTTATGGATTTAACTAGAGAACTTTTAAGGGTGCATTTTCCAGGGCCAGCTTTATGAACTTGGAAAAATATCTGGGTGACTGGTAGAACTTGTCCAGCCTGAGAAAGGTAGCTGGTATGTTTATACTGGAAAGAACTACGTCCATGTAGTCATTTCTTTCTATTTCTGTTCTAAGAATGCAACAAAATCTCCTATGTGGAAAATAACTCATACCACACTGGCTACTGGAACTAGATTTTTGTTGTGGTTTAACAAGAAGACATTGTTGCATGGCATTCAAGTAAATATATCACCCCTGATACATGCAGTTCTGTTTTTATTTGAATTCACTGATCACAAGATGATAAAAATCCACATTCTGGTATTCCTTAGGCCCCTGATTTATTGGTTTGAACATTTAAAAAATGCTAAGCTTGCAGTCATTTCAAAACAATTTGAGGTTTATTATCTGATTGGAAGAGCTGTCATGTACAACTATAATCTGACATTTAAGATTTGTCCTTTGTTTTCTATGTGTTTTGTTTAAATTCAAACCTACTATTTAAAAAAAATCAAGCAAAATGCAAGATGAACATAATTTAAAATTAGTGTTTATGTATTACTGCACTTTAAAGTCACATTTATTGAGATGTTATTATGAGATCAAAAGGAAAGCACAATTATTTTCAGTAATTAGATTTTATGAGCAAATAATACAAGAGCAATTGTTGTACTAATTGTCTTTTATGCCAGCAGGATAAAGAGTTTGGAAACTATAAAATGCAGACTCTATGGCTGCTTTTTAAAAACATTTTAAAATTTTGGAGCTCCTAATGTTTTGCAATTAACTATATTACAACAAATGTATTTATTTATTGTCTTGATGCTCAAGTTAGCTTATCTAAGCTAAATTGCACCTTTTAGCTGAATTAGTTATAGAACTTCAATTCTGTACAGTCAACTTGATATTAAATTTTTTTTTCAGGGAAAAAAACAAGGTTGCTGCTTACAACAAGACACAGTAAGATAATAAGAATTGTACACTGATATTTCAGTTACAATTTATTGCTGTTGTGTTTGGAGAAAGGTTATGTTTTCTACGTAACTTTTTGTTCTCCAGATTCATTTGTAGTTTTCTGCATAATTGCAAATAGCAATTTTATCTCCCAGTTGCTCAATTTGGTGTAACGGGCTCTTTTGGAAAATATTTACTTGAGGCCCCCCACCCCTCTGTGACTATATGGTGGTACAATATATAGATGGTGGTATTGCACTTCAGGGTGCTTAGTGACACATTATTGGCAGGCGGTTTAAACACAGTGTGGGAAGCTTTGGCGCTTTAGGGAACGCGAAATGTTTTTTTAAAATTCAGACAGTGGAAAATTTGTTCTTTTGGGGCATAATTTGAAACACATTTGTGTGGCTTTGTTTTGACCAAGGGTATAAGGTAATTTTTTTTGAATTGTTCTATAAAAAAACCCTTGAAGTATCCTGGTTCTGTTGGAATTACAACCAGGAATTACTTCAGGAATTTGAGGTCCTTGTTGGTATCATTCTGTTACTATAAGTTCCTTCAAGCAAGTTGTGTTCTATTCAGTAGATGATGGCGATAGATGCCTGTTTTGAACAGATTATTTGAAAGAAAAATACTAGGTAGGCCTCGACTTATTGCCACAACTGAGCCCAAAATGTCCATTACTAAACAAGATAGTCGTTAACTGAGTTTTGCCCCATTAATTTACAACCTTTCTTGTCGCAAGTTGTTAAGTGAATGGTTGAAATGGTTAAGTTTGTAACATGGTTGTGAAGTGAATCTGGCTTCCCCATTGACTTTGCTTGTCAGAAGGTTGCTAAAGGTGATCACGTGACCCCGGGACACTGCAACCGCCATAAGTACATGCCAGTTGCCAAGCATCCAAATTTTGATCATGTGACCATAATGATGTTGCAGTGATTGTAAGTGTGAAAAACAGTCATAAGTCACTTTTTTCAGTACTGTTGTAACTTGCTAAATGAATGGTTCTAAATCGAGGACTACCTGTATTGTCTGTATTGAACATACTGAAGTATTTTGCCAGAGAATTTTTCTTTCTTTGTCTATTTTGTGTGTGTGTGTGTGTGTGTGTGTGTGTGTGAGAGAGAGAGAGAGAGAGAGAGAGAGAGAGAGAGAGAGAGATATGGAGACAGACAAAGTCATTGTTGCCTTGGCTGGCAAGGTATTCTCTTTGTCATTAAAATTTTACAGTTTTTTTTTTAACCACAAATAAGTACAATAATCCTCCTTGGTTTGATTTTGAAGAATGCATTCTATAAACGTAAAAGTAATTCTTCCTTTTTAAAATATTATTTATTGTTTTATCACAGAAAATAAAATACAAAGCAGTAAAACGAACAAAGCCAAACGAAACAAAAGCATACATTCAACCCTAACAACAACAAAGAACAAAATATTGGAAAAAGAGGAAAAAGTGATCAATTAATTTAACATTTAACAGGTAGGATCCACTCTGGCTGGGCGCTAAAAGGAAAGAAAAAGCAGTAAATTCTCCTCTTAATGAGAGTAATTCTTCCTAATGGAGTGGTACATACCATACTTTAATGGTGGGAGGCCAAGTTTCTTATCTATTGTATTAAACAAGTCCTTTATTGAAGCCCCTGTTGAAAGAATAGACAAGAACCGTATTCTCTTTATGAGGATGACCTCTCTCTGCCTCTTTTTAACCACATCCATTTCCAATATGATTGATTTAGTAATAGAATAAGTGAAAGAGTTAAGAAGAACAGCTGGATCTTTTCTCTGTAAGAATGATGTTCTTATAATATGTTGCTTCTGCATGTTTTCCTCATAATTGGTACTTTTCTAGTTTTGAGGCAGGGGGACTTGTGTCCACCAGATGTTTTCAACTCCAGGCTTTATAAGATTATGGAAATTGTAATCCAAAATATTTGGAGAGCCCAAAGTAGCTGACTCCCATTCTTAGAAATCAGACAACTATGCACAAAGTGTGTGCTAATGCTTTTACAGTAAATGCCATGTCATTGTAAGAGTTCCTCTGGGCACATTTACTGTGTCTAGAAGTTTGTATTGGAAATTTTAAGACCACCTTACATAACACTTTTTGGATTATTGGGCAGGAGCATTTTCAGAACAGTAATTGTCACATACAGTGCTTTAGAACTATGTCCATAAAAGTATTCTCCTTGCCCAGATACTTACAGAAACTAAGGATTATGCAGAAGCATTTTGAAGTATGGACGGCTGCAGAATTAGGTGGAGGTTCCTCAAAGAGACTTCATACAGCAGTGATGGCGAACCTTTTAGAGACCGAGTGAGTGCCCAAACTGCAACCCAAAACCCACTTATGCATCGTCGGGTGCCGGGTGGGTGTGGCCCATTGGGTGGGTGTGGCCCATTGGGTGGGCGTGGCTACGGTGTTAACAGCAGTGGGTGGGACTAAAAAGTTCAATCAATTCCAACTTTGCAAGATCTTTTTTTTTCCTGCGAGAAGTTGAAATTGACTGATTGATTGAACCTTTATTTTTTTGTACACGGTGGTGGAGGCCTAAAGCGAAAAGGTTTTATAAAACCCAGCTGAAGGCTTAGGACTGGGGCGACGGCGTGCGTGCCCACAGAGAGGGCTCTGAGTGCCGCCTCTGGCACCCGTGCCATAGGTTCGCCACCACTGTCATACAGATTTAAAGGACTGATCAAGCTCGTAAAATGCATGATTTTTGTCTTACTGTACTTTCTTTTTAGCATGTTTTGATATTCTGTTTAATTTAAAGGTGGTTTTATTTTTGAGAATGTTTCTTTTATTCTATGATGGTTTGGACTGTTGGCTACTTAGAGCATTCAGGAATGGACAAAAAGGCTAAAAAGCAGGAAACTTTGTGGGTGATTTTGGGCCATTCTTTCTCTCTGTCTCCCTTTCTCCCTCTCTCTCTCCCTCCCTCTCTCCTTCTCTCTCTCTCTTATTTGTAACAATACCAAAGGCGGGATACAAACAGACAAACAAAATGGCCATTTAGAGCCTTAAAGGTTAAAAGCAATGCCTTGCATCCAAGTATGTTTATATACTGCAAGCCTTTTGAAATATCTATTTGTTACATATGTTTAATGATTGCTCACAGTTGCATTTTTTCCCCCAGCGTTGTTGCATTTAATATATTTTGGCTTTCCTGTTTGGATTGTTTGAACTTTGAGAATAAGCTGCCTTCATGGGTTTGAGCTAGTCGGTATAAATTTGGTAAATTAAAAATATGAAAAGGTGGCTTAGCATAGCAAGGATATCTGAAATTCTTTAAGGGGTTGTTGGAAGTATTAGTTGAAACAGTTGAATAACGGAGGCAAGAAAGGGCAATATATTAATGCTACTTTTCATGGTAATAGATCGCTTTGCCTTGACGCCCAACTCCACCCATCCATCTTTGCATAGATTCTGTTTACACAGTATTGTTCATCTGTTCCCTGTATTTGTACAGTAATGTAAGACAAGTCACCTTTATTTCTCATTTGCTTTTTTAGTTCAACTCAGTTAGTTGGTCAGAATATAAGTTGATTGATTGGGTTGATTATTTAAAAATGTATCACACTGGTTGTTTTTTTTTTAAAAATGCTACCTGTTTGTCTCTGAGCTGGGGTGTGTGTTGATTTTGATGTACAATCACCCTAAAATGCTTAGTATTTAGTTATTTATTATCTCTGGGAAATGAGTTTAGTTCTAGAACAGGGGTGTTCAAACTTGGCAACTTTAAGACTTGTGGGCTTCAGCTCCCAGAATTCCTCAGCCAAACTTGGCTGGCTGAGGAATTCTGGGAGTTGAAGTCCACAAGTCTTAAAGTTGCCAAGTTTGAAGACCCTTGCTCTAGAGGTTCTCTGATTATATTCAACCATGTTTGACCGTCTAGAATTCTTCTTGGCGAAGAAATACATTCCTTCTTTGGAATGTGGTTCTTCACTTGGTGTTTAGAATGGTATTGGTGTAGGGTACCTTTTTGTGTAAAGTGAAAACTTTTTTTTGAACTTTTTTATGTAAAGCAAAAACAGTAATATGGAGGACCCTGTACTAGGATGAAACAGAGGAAGGTTGCTTTTAAAAACTTTATTTGATGGCTGTTTATTTTATTGTCTCCTGAAATGGTTGTCTATACTGTGGAGTTAGGTAGGATTATCTTCCCATGAGCTAAGGTAGAGAAATTTGTTATAAATAATAAAATGTGTACATTTTGATGCTTATTGATGTGTGCAGAGAATGCTGTGTTGCAAAAGTTACCGAAAAAAACACCAAACTATAATTAGTAACAAGATAAACATAGGTCATGAAAAGAATTGTAAATATTTCTTTGCTATGTCCTAAGCTATTTATTTGGCAGGAAGAGAATGACTGTTTAAACCACTTTGAATATTCCTAAGAGTTTATCTTCCACAGACAGATGTCCATAGAAAGTAAGGATACTCTTCTCCACAATCTTTTTACAGCCTTTGTTGCATCTCCTGTGATTCCACTTTTAAAATTTCTTTTACCTTTCTCAAAGCATGTGTATCTGAAGTTTTAAGTGTTCTGCCCTGGGGTGTGTTCGCCCTGTGGCGATTAGATACCGTAGTGTCTTTTTTGTATTTGAAGGCATATATTTTTTTCATATTATTTTTTTGTTTTTGCTTTTCTATTTTGGGGAATTGCCTGTGAAATTCTTACATAATTTGTTCCTATTAAGCATCGTGTGGCAAAGAAAGAATGCTGCATGCATGTACACCAGTGGGTGGATCATAACAAGGTGTTCTTTGATTTTTATCCCCTGCTGTTTTTCTGTCTTTTTCCTCATTCGTCCATAGGTAATGAGAAGATTTGTGGGGCCAGTGAAAGCAAATTATTACATTACAAAGGTGTACCAAATCAACACCAACTAACCATTTGGCTCTGCTTTGAACACCTTCTTCCTGTTCAAATTTAGTGTTGCCATATTTTTTTTACAAAGAGACGTTATTTCTATAAAAAACACTATTTCACAGTTAGATTGCCCAACTTTTTACAAGTGAAGGATTTTTTTTTCAGTTTTGAATCAGGATAACAGAATAACAGAGTTGAAAAGGACCTAGAAGGTCTTCTAGTCCAGCTCCTTGCTCATGCAGGAAACCCTGGCCCTATACCATTTCAAACAAATGGTTATCCATACCTTCAGTGTTGGAGCACCCACAACTTCTGGAGGCAAGTCATCCCACTGATTAATTGTTTTGACTGTCAGGAAATTTCTCCTTAGTTCTAGGTTGCTTCTCTCCTTGATTAGTTTCCATCCATCAGGAAACTGAAAAGGTAGGTAGAGATAAGGCAGAGACATGAATTCATAATGGTGGTATTTTTAAATATAAGATGCTAGCTTAAATGCGTGAAACACCTACACACATACACCATTTAGAGAAAAATCATGTGTGTCTTCCTCCTCCCTCAGCCCCATCCATTGTAAGTGTACACAAGTAGTCTTTGACTTACAACTATTTGTTGAACAATGTTTGAAGTTAGGACAGCACTGAAAAAAGTGACTTAATGAATGATCCTTGTACCTAGGACCATTGCAGTGTCTGTGGTCACGTGACTGCGATCTGGGCGCAACCGGCTTGTGTTTACAACAGTTGCATTGTCCAGGGTTCAGGTGATTGCCATTTGCAATCTTCCCAGCTGGCTTCCAACAAGCCAAGTTAAAGGGGGAACCCCGTTTTGCCTACAATTTTTTGAAGGATTGTGGCAAAAGAGGTTGTAAAATTGGGCGCCGTCACATGGTGACTTACTTAATGGCTGCATCATGTGGGAAGTCAGCCCTCCCCCAGAGAAAGAAATATTCTTGGAAATATTTAAAAGGCAGACTATATTTCCCTAAAAGATTTTAAAAGCAGAAACCAACCCTGTCCCCAAGTCTCTCTGTCCCAAACAGAAACCAAGTTTGCAAAATTATAGATGTGTTAATCTTGTCAGAAAGACTGGAGTCAGGAAACTGGGATTAGGAAGAAAGATCCCTAGAATCAACACCAAAAATCTAACGAGTCATCAGCCACAGCCCCAGGGAAGCAGGATTGACCTTTGGGACATAATAGGATTAACCCACCACCATCAGAATACCAGAAAGGCACACTCAGACTCAGGTCAAAGTTCATGCTACAGAAACAACTCCAAACAAAAGGCTCCAGAGGGTAAAAAAACCCACTCCCTACATGTGCTCATTCCCTTCTTTTTTCTGCCAGAGCCATCTTTCTGTCTGGCTCTCCTCTTCAATAAACTGCAACCTTCTTTCTAAAGCAGTCGCCATGTTGTTTATCTCCGGCTTGGACTGAACCATGATGAAGACTTTTCCTTCAACAATCACTTAGGATGCAGTGGACGTTCCGGTTCCAATAGTAATCATAAGTTGAGGAGTACTCTATAAGGGAGGATTGTGCTTTTGTTTCGTGGCTTTCTGACAGTGGATTCTTCCACATTAAGAGAAAATGAAAGAATGAAAGAGAGATAAAAGATGAGAGGATAACTAAAATATGCTGATGTTATCTGGCTCTTCTGTGAAATTTCTGTAAATAAAGTACATGCTAAAAAGTCTGTCTGGAAAGAGTCTTTCATATGCTCTTTGGCAAGTTTCAATGCTCTTCTCATTTCCTAACGGAGGTTCTATATTTAACTTTTTTTTTCTTTAATGGGCCTAGTGCAGGGGTGTACAATCTTCACAACTTTAAGACGTGTGGACTACAGCTCCTAGAATTCCTCAGCCAGTAGACCCCTGGCCTAGTGCAATGTAGTGCATCACTCTCTCTTCTTTTGCTATCCCTCTGTCTTCTTGCAGCACAATCATTTTTTGTAACCTATTTAATTGTAATTACTTTGTTCTTAATTGATGCTGTGTAGTCAACAGCTGAGCTTGGCAGAAGAACTAATTATTTATTGCTTCTGACTTTTGAGAGGCTTCCCTAGATTGGTAGCTATGCAATTAAGAATTCGAATCTTCCAATTATGACACATTGTCCTATAATTCCTTCAGGACATGTTTACAACTAAGCAGAATTAATTACTCAGAGAAACCTCGGAGGGAAAAATCGCCTTTGATTTCACTGTTTTGCACCAGCATGACAGGGAGAGAAGGAGATAAATTTGAATTCCTCAAAAGTCAGAATACTTTGCTTACAAAAAAAAAGAATCAAATAGTACAGTAAAAGTTTAAAAAAGAGTTTAAAGACAGAATCAGTGATAATTAACTTATATGCAGAGCACATCATGAGAAAGGCAGGGCTAGATGAATCAAAAGTTGGAATTAAGATTGCTGGGAGAAATATCAACAACCTAAGATACGCAGATGATACCACTCTAATGGCAGAAAGTGAAGAGGAACTAAAGAGCTTCTTGATGCGGGTGAAGAAGGAGAGTACAGAAGTTGGCTTGAAACTCAACATTAAGAAAACCAAAATCATGGCATCCGGCCCTCTCAATTCCTGGCAAATAGATGGGGAAGAAATGGAGGTAGTGACAGATTTTATATGAAGAACATGGCTTCTCTCAAACAGATTCAAGTGATTTTATTCCATCATGTCTTGGGACAAAATTGGATGGATTCCATGATGATTTTGGATAGAAATGTTGTTGTATTTAGTTGCAGTTTATTTTGATTGTATTCTTTTGTTCTACTGTTTCCTCTAGTGTCTGCTGGGAATGGGGGTGGTGGTGGTAGATAGACATTCTGTAAAATAATTTTTTTTCACACCTTTCCCTTATTTAAATATGATTTTTGAACTTAAGAGCCAGGTCTTTAATTCTTGTATTGCTTTTTAGAAGAGAATTGTGCAGGGTATTGCACTGTACACTATTGAAGTGCACATGTGACATGTAATGCATTATTTATGATTGTAGGCCATCCAGAGGTTAGCTTGGGAATAAGATGGCCAATAAATTTTATAAATAAATAAAAATAAAATGCATTTCATTTGAACTTCCGTCACACTTAATGAATATACAAGGATAATACTGAGTTTTGTTTATTTAGAAAACAACTCTTCTACTTTTTATGGAGTTTCTAAAACTCCATGGCCTATCTTTATACTTTTTTGGGGGAAATTAATGTTTGCTTTTTAAATGATGAAACATTAATGAAGCATGAAATCTATCCAATATTTCTGTTGGAAGAACACTATATTCTTAGTGTTGTGGCTACAGTTTTATTATTTTTTTAATATTCCTATTTTTCCAGTATGTCTAGACTGTTTGTCTTTAAAGCATGGCATCTAAGAGAGATATCAGATTGAAAATTTGGAATTCCTGATATTGTGAATATTTTTATTTGAATTGATAACATTCCTATTCTAGTAGATTCCTTTTAGCTTCTACTGTGCTCCTAATTATTTTTTTTACTAAAATTCTTGCATTGTGGTAATTGAATACCAGATAGATCAGCGGTTCTCAACCTATGGGTCGCGACCCCATTTGGGGTCGATCGACCATTTCACGGGGGTCACCAAGCAAGGCTGTCCGCCATTTTTTTCCCTTTTCCGGCGGGTGCCTTACCTCCCTTGGGCTGGGCCAGCTGGTGGTCGGCCTGCTCCATCTCTGCCGCTTGCCAGCTACGCCTCGGCCGGCGCAGGGGGCGGAACCACGCATGCGCGGCGCTCCCCGGGCAGGGAAAGTCCTCGACTTATGATCGGTTGGGTAGTCCTCGACTTACGACCGGTTTAGTCCTCGACTTACGACCGGTTTAGTCCTCAACTTACGACCGGTTTAGTCCTCGACTTACGACCGGTTGGGGGTCGCTGCATTAAAAAGGTTGAGAACCACTGAGATAGATGCTTTAACAAACCTTAAGTAACTCTGCTATTTGAAATGAAAGCTGTTACTTTAAAACGAGACTTACTTTTTCTTTATTCTAATTCCATTTGGATACTAAGCTAAAACACAGCTTAAAATTTATTATTTATTAGAGATGTATCAACTCAAATCAAACCTTTTTTATGGCCTTTAGGTCAGAGAACACTACAAAAAACCTATGTTTACTAACAAAACTAAAAAGGAGACATATAGTACAATACAATTGGATAAAATATTAATGTAGAAACAATAATACAGATGACACTGACAGTCACCACCTTTTTTTTACTAGGAGTTCATAACTCTGTTCTCCAGTTTTAGGGGGTTGGACTAGAAGACCTCCAAGTTCCCTTCCAATGCTGTTATTCTGTTCTGTTCTGTTCTGATCCTTCCAACTCTGTTATTCTGTATTCTGTATTTTTATTCTCATAAGAACACTGTGAGGTAGGTTGGACCTGCTCCAAGACACCCAGTGAGTTTCTGTGACAGTTGGTGGACTTGATCATAAGTCTCCTTGGTCATAGTCCAGCACCATAATCATTAACCACAACGGTGTATGTGAGACTAGTGAGTTTCCCATTCCCCTTCTGAGTGGTTGCAAGGAGGTGCTTGTTGTGTTTGGACTGGGAATACACAACCTAACCACATCCTCCAGATGTTTTTAATAGAACTGTCACCATTTTTTGTCACTGCTGTCAAAGTTGGCGGGAACTGAAGTACAGAATACTTAAGAGAGTTCCAGTCCTGTTTCAAGGTCTCTCAGCTCAGCCAGACAACCCACCAATTCTTGAGCTAGCATAACATTTACTATCCTGACTACTAAACGCTATTCTGCCTTAGTCAAAAGGCTGGTGAGTGGCCTTAAAAGTTTCAGAATTGGATCTTCTGGAATGTGATTGGTGGATTCTCCTGGCTTTGTTTCCCAATCATGGTGGTTGAGAAAAATAACCCCAGCCACTTTCTTTGACCTGGACTGGATGGAGTGGGATGAGTAAGTGAAAGACCTATCGCCTGGAGAGAGGTAGGCTGTTGAGTAAAACATGGAGTGTTATTGGTCCATGGGATGGCAAGTATCTACCCAACTGAGCCAAAGACAACATCAGTAAAGTGGGAAGTGACAACTCCTTATCTAATAAGCTTCTAATTCTGCGGATCAAATACCTGGTGGGTTAGGGAGCTGAGGCCCACTTTGTGATAGCCAAGTTAAATCAGAATAACATATCTAAACCTGAGTACGAGAGAGAGATTTGATGTTAAGATATGTTTAAAAAGTAAAGGTTTCCCCTATCCCAGGGGTAGGCAACCTTGGCTCTTTTATGTCTCACGGACTTCAACTCCCAGAATTCCTGAGCCAGCCATGCTGAGGGGAAAGGGAGAATTTCCAAGCTGAGCCATGCTGGCTCAGGAATTCTGGGAGTTGAAGTCCACGAGTCATAAAAGAGCCAAGGTTGTCTACCCCTGCCCTATCCAGTCATATCCGACTCTAGGAAGTGGTGGTTATCTCCGTTTCTTAGCCGAGGGAGCCAGTGTTGTCCGAAGACGTTTCTGTGGTCATGTGGCTGGCAGGACTGTTTGCCAAGACACACGGAACACTTACCTTCCCACTGAAGTGGTACTTACTTATCTACTTGCATTTGCATACTTTTGAACTGCTGGGTGGGCAGGTGCTGAGGCAAAAATGGGAGCTCACCCTGTCATGCAGTGCTTGGGTCTCGACTGCCATCCTTCCAGTGACAAGCTCAGCATCTTACTTTCCAGGTTTGGGGAATTCCAAAGACAATTTTCTTCGTTCCTCACCATCCCTATATTAGAATGTATTATCAGCTTTAGCACATTGTTGTTGTTGTTAGTTGCAAAGTCGTGTCCAACCCTTCGCGAACCCATGGACAATGTTCCTCCAGGTCTTCCTGTCCTCTTCTGGAGTCCATTTAAGCTCACGCCTCCTGCTTCAGGGACTCCATCCAGCCACCTCCTTCTCTGTCGTCCCCTTCTTCTCTTGCCCTCCATCTTTCCCAGCATCAGGCCCTTCTCCAGTGAGTCCTTCCTTCTCATTAGGTGGCCAAAGTACTTGAGTTCAACTTCAGGATCTGGCCTTCTAAAGAGCAGTCAGGGTTGATCTCCTCTAGCTTTAGCATATTGCAAGATAAAGTAGCCCCTTTAAAGCTTTCGCTCCAAGATCCTGAATATTCTGAAGCAGGAAAAAAATATATATCCTTATTTGTTGGTTTTTCACAATCATGAGTAATTATGTCATTGAACCGCTCACAATAAGTCTTTTTATGGGCCCCTTCAGATAAACAGGAAGAGCTTTTTTTTTTAAAGTTGTCACGATGGAAGGCTTTTTTTAAAAAAGGCTGTTATTGCCCAATTTATCAAGCAATAAAATGCAGCCAGCTAAATAGGGAAAATGTAATGGTAGCATTCTTTTTCCTTATGAAAACTTCTGCTGAGGTTAAATTTAAACTTTGGTGCATTCTCTTCATTTTTCTCAGATGTTGACAATAATACNCTGGGCACATTTACTGTGTCTAGAAGTTTGTATTGGAAATTTTAAGACCACCTTACATAACACTTTTTGGATTATTGGGCAGGAGCATTTTCAGAACAGTAATTGTCACATACAGTGCTTTAGAACTATGTCCATAAAAGTATTCTCCTTGCCCAGATACTTACAGAAACTAAGGATTATGCAGAAGCATTTTGAAGTAGGGACGGCTGCAGAATTAGGTGGAGGTTCCTCAAAGAGACTTCATACAGCAGTGATGGCGAACCTTTTAGAGACCGAGTGAGTGCCCAAACTGCAACCCAAAACCCACTTATGCATCGTCGGGTGCCGGGTGGGTGTGGCCCATTGGGTGGGTGTGGCCCATTGGGTGGGCGTGGCTACGGTGTTAGCAGTGGGTGGGACTAAAAAGTTCAATCAATTCCAACTTTGCAAGATCTTTTTTTTTCCTGCGAGAAGTTGAAATTGACTGATTGATTGAACCTTTTTTTTTTGTACGTGGCGGTGGAGGCCTAAAGCGAAAAGGTTTTATAAAACCCAGCTGAAGGCTTAGGACTGGGGTGACGGCGCACGTGCCCACAGAGAGGGCTCTGAGTGCCACCTCTGGCACCCATGCCATAGGTTCGCCATCACTGTCATACAGATTTAAAGGACTGATCAAGCTCGTAAAATCCATGATTTTTGTCTTACTTTCTTTTTAGCATGTTTTGATATTCTGTTTAATTTAAAGGTGGTTTTATTTTTGGGAATGTTTCTTTTATTCTATGATGGTTTGGACTGTTGGCTACTTAGAGCATTCAGGAATGGACAAAAAGGCTAAAAAGCAGTAAACTGTGGGTGATTTTGGGCCATTCTTTCTCTCTGTCTCCCTTTCTCCCTCTCTCTCTCTCTCTCCCTCCCTCTCTCCTTCTCTCTCTCTCTCTCTCTCTCTCTTATTTGTAACAATACCAAAGGCGGGATACAAACAGACAAACAAAATGGCCATCTAGAGCCTTAAAGGTTAAAAGCAATGCCTTGCATCCAAGTATGTTTATATACTGCAAGCCTTTTGAAATATCTATTTGTTACATATGTTTAATGATTGCTCACAGTTGCATTTTTTCCCCCAGCGTTGTTGCATTTAATATATTTTGGCTTTCCTGTTTGGATTGTTTGAACTTTAAGAATAAGCTGCCTTCATGGGTTTGAGCTAGTCGGTATAAATTTGGTAAATTAAAAATATGAAAAGGTGGCTTAGCATAGCAAGGATATCTGAAATTCTTTAAGGGGTTGTGGAAGTATTAGTTGAAACAGTTGAATAACGGAGGCAAGAAAGGGCAATATATTAATGCTACTTTTCATGGTAATAGATCGCTTTGCCTTGACGCCCAACTCCACCCATCCATCTTTGCATAGATTCTGTTTACACAGTATTGTTCATCTGTTCCCTGTATTTGTACAGTAATGTAAGACAAGTCACCTTTATTTCTCATTTGCTTTTTTAGTTCAACTCAGTTAGTTGGTCAGAATATAAGTTGATTGATTGGGTTGATTATTTAAAAATGTATCACACTGGTTGTTTTTTTTAAAAAAAAATGCTACCTGTTTGTCTTTGAGCTTGGGGGGTGTTGATTTTGATATACAATCACCCTAAAATGCTTAGTATTTAGTTATTTATTATTCCTGGAAAATGAGTTTGGTTCTACAGCAGGGGTCTTCAAAGGGCTGGCTGAGGAATTCTGGGAGTTGAAGTCCACAGGTCTTAAAGTTGCCAAGTTTGAAGACCTCTGCTCTAGAGGTTCTCTGATTATATTCAACCATGTTTGACCGTCTAGAATTCTTCTTGGCGAAGAAATACATTCCTTCTTTGGAATGTGGTTCTTCACTTGGTGTTTAGAATGGTACTGGTGTAGGGTACCTACTTTTTTTTGCACTTTTTTGTGTAAAGCGAAAACAATAATATGGAGGACCCTGTACTAGGATGAGACAGAGGAAGGTTGCTTTTAAAAACTTTATTTGATGGCTGTTTATTTTATTGTCTCCTGAAATGGTTGTCTATACTGTGGAGTTAGGTAGGATTATCTTCCCATGAGCTAAGGTAGAGAAATTTGTTATAAATAATAAAACGTGTACATTTTGATGCTTACTGATGTGTGCAGAGAATGCTGTGTTGCAAAAGTTACCGAAAAAAAACACCAAACTATAATTAGTAACAAAATAAACATAGGTCATGAAAAGAATTGTAAATATTTCTTTGCTATGTCCTAAGCTATTTATTTGGCAGGAAGAGAATGACTGTTTAAACCACTTTGAATATTCCTAAGAGTTTATCTTCCACAGACAGACGCCCATAGAAAGTAAGGATACTCTTCTCCACAATCTTTTTACAGCCTTTGTTGCATCTCCTGTAATTCCACTTTTAAAATTTCTTTTACCTTTCTCAAAGCATGTGTATCTGAAGTTTTAAGTGTTCTGCCCTGGGGTGTGTTCGCCCTGTGGCAATTAGATACCGTTGTGTCTTTGTATTTGAAGGCATATATATTTTTTTCATATTATTTTTTTGTTTTTGCTTTTCTATTTTGGGGAATTGCTTGTGAAATTATTACATAATTTGTTCCTATTAAGCATCGTATGGCAAAGAAAGAATGCTGCGTGCATGTACACCAGTGGGTGGATCATAACAAGGTGTTCTTTGATTTTTATCCCCTGCTGTTTTTCTGTCTCTTTCCTCATTCGTCCATAGGTAATGAGAAGATTTATGGGACCAGTGAAAGCAAATTATTACATTACAAAGGTGTACCAAATCAACACCAACTAACCATTTGGCTCTGCTTTGAACACCTTCTTCCTGTTCAAATTTAGTGTTGCCATATTTTTTTACAAAGAAACGTTATTTCTGTAAAAAACACTATTTCACAGTTAGATTGCCCAACTTTTTACAAGTGAAGGATTTTTTTTTCAGAATCAGGATAACAGAATAACAGAGTTGAAAAGGGCCTAGGAAGTCTTCTAGTCCAGGAAGAAAGATCCCTAGAATCAACACCAAAAATCTAAGAGTCATCAGCCACAGCCACAGGGAAGCAGGATTGACCTTTGGGACATAATAGGATTAACCCACCACCATCAGAATACCAGAAAGGCACACTCAGACTCAGGTCAAAGTTCATGCTACAGGAACAACTCCAAACAAAAGGCTCCAGAGGGTAAAAAAACCCACTCCCTACATGTGCTCATTCTCTTCTTTTTTTCTGCCACAGCCATCTTTCTGTCTGGCTCTCCTTTTCAGTAAACTGCAACCTTCTTTCTAAAGCAGTCGCCATGTTGTTTATCTCCGGCTTGGACTGAACCACGATGAAGACTTTTCCTTTAACAATCACTTAGGATGCAGTGGACGTTCCGGTTCCAATAGTAATCATAAGTTGAGGAGTACTCTATAAGGGAGGATTGTGCTTTTGTTTCGTGGCTTTCTGACAGTGGATTCTTCCCATTAAGAGAAAATGAAAGAATGAAAGAGAGATAAAAGATGAGAGGATAACTAAAATATGCTGATGTTATCTGGCTCTTCTGTGAAATTTCTGTAAATAAAGTACATGCTAAAAAGTCTGTCTGGAAAGAGTCTTTCATATGCTCTTTGGCAAGTTTCAATGCTCTTTTCTTCTCATTTCCTAACTGAGGTTCTATATTTAACTTTTTTTTTTCTTTAATGGGCCTAGTGCAGGGGTGTGCAACCTTCACAACTTTAAGACTTGTGGACTTCAGCTCCTAGAATTCCTCAGCCAGCAGACCCCTGGCCTAGTGCAATGTAGTGCATCACTCTCTCTTCTTTTGCTATCCCTCTGTCTTCTTGCAGCACAATCATTTTTTGTAACCTATTTAATTGTAATTACTTTGTTCTTAATTGATGCTGTGTAGTCAACAGCTGAGCTTGGCAGAAGAACTAATTATTTATTGCTTCTGACTTTTGAGAGGCTTTCCTAGATTGGTAGCTATGTAATTAAGAATTCGAATCTTCCAATTATGACACATTGTCCTATAATTCCTTCAGGACATGTTTACAACTAAGCAGAATTAATTACTCAGAGAAACCTCGGAGGGAAAAATCGCCTTTGATTTCACTGTTTTGCACCAGCATGACAGGGAGAGAAGGAGATAAATTTGAATTCTTCAAAAGTCAGAATACTTTGCTTAAAAAAAAAAAAATCAAATAGTACAGTAAAAGTTTAAAAAAGAGTTTAAAGACAGAATCAGTGATAATTAACTTATATGCAGAGCACATCATGAGAAAGGCAGGGCTAGATGAATCAAAAGTTGGAATTAAGATTGCCGGGAGAAATATCAACAACCTAAGATATGCAGATGATACCACTCTAATGGCAGAAAGTGAAGAGAAACTAAAGAGCCTCTTGATGCAAGTGAAGAAGGAGAGTACAAAAGTTGGCTTGAAACTCAACGTTAAGAAAACCAAAATCATGGCATCCGGCCCTCTCAATTCCTGGCAAATAGATGGGGAAGAAATGGAGGTAGTGACAGATTTTATATGAAGAACATGGCTTCTCTCAAAACAGATTCAAGTGATTTTATTCCATCATGTCTTGGGACAAAATTGGATGGATTCCATGATGATTTTGGATAGAAATGTTGTTGTATTTTAGTTGCAGTTTATTTTGATTGTATTCTTTTGTTCTACTGTTTCCTCTAGTGTCTGCTGGGAATGGGGGTGGTGGTAGATAGACATTCTGTAAAATAATTTTTTTTCACACCTTTCCCTTATTTAAATATGATTTTTGAACTTAAGAGCCAGGTCTTTAATTCTTCTATTGCTTTTTAGAAGAGAATTGTGCAGGGTATTGTACTGTACACTATTGAAGTGCACATGTGACATATAATGCATTATTTATGATTGTAGGCCATCCAGAGGTTAGCTTGGGATAAGATGGCCAATACATTTTATAAATAAATAAAAATAAAATGCATTTCATTTGAACTTCCGTCACTCTTAATGAATATACAAGGATAATACTGAGTTTTGGTTTTTTTAGAAAACAACTCTTCTACTTTTTATGGAGTTTCTAAAACTCCATGGCCTATCTTTATACTTTTTTGGGGGAAATTAATGTTTGCTTTTTAAATGATGAAACATTAATGAACCATGAAATCTATCCAATATTTCTGTTGGAAGAACACTATATTCTTAGTGTTGTGGCTAGCAGTTTTATTTTTTTTTTAATATTCCTATTTTTCCAGTATGTCTAGACTGTTTGTCTTTAAAGCATGGCATCTAAGAGAGATATCAGATTGAAAATTTGGAATTCCTGATATTGTGAATATTTTTATTTGAATTGATAACATTCCTATTCTAGTAGATTCCTTTTAGCTTCTACTGTGCTCCTAATTATTTTTTTTACTAAAATTCTTGCATTGTGGTAATTGCATACCAGATAGATCAGCGGTTCTCAACCTATGGGTCGCGACCCCATTTGGGGTCGATCGACCATTTCACGGGGGTCGCCAAGCAAGGCTGTCCGCCATTTTTTTCCCCTTTTCCGGCGGGTGCCTTACCTCCCTTGGGCACCCGGTCGACCACCAGCCGGACGAGGCAGAGACGGCGAACGGTCGATGCGGAGCCGGTCGCGTCCCCCGCCTTGGTGCGATGCGCGGCGCTCCCGGGCAGGGAAAGTCCTCGACTTACGACCGGTTGGGTAGTCCTCGACTTACGACCGGTTTAGTCCTCGACTTACGACCGGTTTAGTCCTCGACTTACGACCGGTTTAGTCCTCGACTTATGACCGGTTGGGGGTCGCGGCATTAAAAAGATTGAGAACCACTGAGATAGATGCTTTAACAAACCTTAAGTAACTCTGCTATTTGAAATGAAAGCTGTTACTTTAAAACGAGACTTACTTTTTCTTTATTCTAATTCCATTTGGATACTAAGCTAAAACACAGCTTAAAATTTATTATTTATTAGAGATGTATCGACTCAAATCAAACCTTTTTTATGGCCTTTAGGTCAGAGAACACTACAAAAAACCTATATTTACTAACAAAACTAAAAAGGAGACTTATAGTACAATAAAATTGGATAAAATATTAATGTAGAAACAATAATACAGATGACACTGACAGTCACCACCTTTTTTTACTAGGAGTTCATAACTCTGTGTATGATATTCTGTTCTCCAGTTTTAGGGGGTTGGACTAGAAGACCTCCAAGTTCCCTTCCAATGCTGTTATTCTGTTCTGTTCTGATCCTTCCAACTCTGTTATTCTGTATTCTGTATTTTTATTCTCATAAGAACACTGTGAGGTAGGTTGGACCTGCTCCAAGACACCCAGTGAGTTTCTGTGACAGTTGGTGGACTTGATCACAAGTCTCCTTGGTCATAGTCCAGCACCATAATCATTAACCACAACGGTGTATGTGAGACTAGCGAGTTTCCCATTCCCCTTCTGAGTGGTTGCAAGGAGGTGCTTGTTGTGTTTGGACTGGGAATACACAACCTAACCACATCCTCCAGATGTTTTTAATAGAACTGTCACCATTTTTTGTCACTGCTGTCAAAGTTGGCGGGAACTGAAGTACAGAATACTTAAGAGGGTTCCAGTCCTGTTTCAAGGTCTCTCAGCTCAGCCAGACAACCCACCAATTCTTGAGCTAGCATAACATTTACTATCCTGACTACTAAACGCTATTCTGCCTTAGTCACAAGGCTGGTGAGTGGCCTTAAAAGTTTCAGAATTGGATCTTCTGGAATGTGATTGGTGGATTCTCCTGGCTTTATCTCAACCATGGTGGTTGAGAAAAATTAACCCCAGTCACTTTCTTTGACCTGGACTGGATGGAATGGGATGAGTAAGTGAAAGACCTATCTCCTGGAGAGAGGTAGGCTGTTGAGTAAAACATGGAGTGTTATTGGTCCATGGGATGGCAAGTATCTACCCAACTGAGCCGAAGACAACATCAGTAAAGTGGGAAGTGACAACTCCTTATCTAATAAGCTTCTAATTCTGCGGATCAAATACCTGGTGGGTTAGGGAGTTGAGGCCCACTTTGTGATAGCCAAGTTAAATCAGAATAACATGTCTAAACCTGAGTACGAGAGAGAGATTTGATGTTAAGATATGTTTAAAAAGTAAAGGTTTCCCCTATCCCAGGGGTAGGCATCCTTGGCTCTTTTATGTCTCATGAACTTCAACTCCCAGAATTCCTGAGTCAGCCATGCTGAGGGGAAAGGGAGAGTTTCCAAGCTGAGCCATGCTGGCTCAGGAATTCTGGGAGTTGAAGTCCACGAGTCATGAGGGGGCCATAGTTCCCCCATGCTGGCTGAGGAATTCTGGAAGTTGAAGTCCACAAGTCATGAAGGGGCCATAGTTCCCCCATGCTGGTTGAGGAATTCTGGGAGTTGAAGTCCACGAGTCATAAAAGAGCCAAGGTTGTCTACCCCTGCCCTATCCAGTCATATCCGACTCTAGGAAGTGGTGGTTATCTCCGTTTCTTAGCCGAGGGAGCCAGTGTTGCCCGAAGACGTTTCTGTGGTCATGTGGCTGGCAGGACTGTTTGCCAAGACACACGGAACACTTACCTTCCCACCGAAGTGGTACTTATTTATCTACTTGCATTTGCATGCTTTTGAACTTCTGGGTGGGCAGGTGCTGAGGCAAAAAGGGGAGCTCACCCTGTCATGCAGTGCTTGGGTCTCGACTGCCATCCTTCCAGTGACAAGCTCAGCATCTTACTTTCCAGGTTTGGGGAATTCCAAAGACAATTTTTGTCGTTCCTCACCATCCCTATATTAGAATGTATTATCAGCTTTAGCACGTTGTTGTTGTTGTTAGTTGCAAAGTCGTGTCCAACCCTTCGCGAACCCATGGACAATGTTCCTCCAGGTCTTCCTGTCCTCTACCATCTTCTGGAGTCCATTGAAGCTCATGCCTACTGCTTCAGGGACTCCATCCAGCCACCTCCTTCTCTGTCGTCCCCTTCTTCTTCTCTTGCCCTCCATCTTTCCCAGCATTAGGCTCTTCTCCAGTGAGTCCTTCCTTCTCATTAGGTGGCCAAAGTACTTGAGTTTCAACTTCAGGATCTGGCCTTCTAAAGAGCAGTTGGGGTTGATCTCCTCTAGCTTTAGCCTATTGCAAGATAAAGTAGCTCCTTTAAAGCTTTCGCTCCAAAATCCTGAATATTCTGAAGCAGGAAAAAATATACATATCCTTATTTGTTGGTTTTTCACAATCATGAGTAATTATGTCATTGAACCGCTCACAATAAGTCTTTTTATGGGCCCCTTCAGATAAACAGGAAGAGCTATTTTTTTTTAAAGTTGTCACGATGGAAGGCTTTTTTTAAAAAAGGCTGTTATTGCCCAATTTATCAAGCAATAAAATGCAGCCAGCTAAATAGGGAAAATGTAATGGTAGCATTCTTTTTCCTTATGAAAACTTCTGCTGAGGTTAAATTTAAACTTTGGTGCATTCTCTTCATTTTTCTCAGATGTTGACAATAATAC
>NW_015386903.1:950290-953852 GCF_001527695.2 Protobothrops mucrosquamatus
TTTTTTTTTAAAGTTGTCACGATGGAAGGCTTTTTTTAAAAAAGGCTGTTATTGCCCAATTTATCAAGCAATAAAATGCAGCCAGCTAAATAGGGAAAATGTAATGGTAGCATTCTTTTTCCTTATGAAAACTTCTGCTGAGGTTAAATTTAAACTTTGGTGCATTCTCTTCATTTTTCTCAGATGTTGACAATAATACTTAGTTAAGATGATTCGCCAAAGTGGATCTGGTTCTGCTACAATTCGTTTTCTTCCTTTCTTGTTTTGATGGGATGTGGGGCCAATCTCAAAGCACGTCAGAAATATGTGTGGCAGTATCCTTTGCAATAGGACAAAAAATATTTAGGGAAAATCTCTTTTTGGCTGCTGCTCTTTGATCCTGTATAACTGTAAAAGAACTTATTGGCTCTTGAAAAACTGAAACAATTTGGGGGAAGTTCGTAGCCAATCCCACATTTTATTTTGAACCACCAGTTTTGTTTTCAACTTGGCTGGGGATGTTTCAGAAATAGGTTCCCTTTCCTTGCATTGACAGATGCCTTGAGAATTAGCATGAGCAGGGCAAAATTGGGTAGAGGTTAAATTGGCCTCCACTTTGCTGGCCTGCAGAAAGCCCCTGAAGATATAACTGTACCATTTTTACATTTGACAGATTATTTGAGTCAGAAAAAAGTCCAATAATTCTTTTTTTTTTTTAATAAATTTTTTATTGATTTTTATAATTAAACAACAAATACCAATATGATGCATTTACATACACAAGCAGAAAAAAAAAATAATCCAAATCAATACATTTTCGGAAACGCTCCGCAATCCCCGCCTTGCCTCCACCCTCATTCACTTTCCTATCCTTCCTCCTTCTAAATCTTCTCCTTCCTCCTTTCCACCTACCTACATCCCATCACCTTTCTAACCACCTCTTCGAGTGCAATTTGGGATACCAGCCGAGCATCTCCTCTTATCAATACAATTATTGTTTACCTATAACATGTAAATACATCAATTTTTATAATTCCCCTAATCCCCTCCCCCCCCCTGGACTTCCCAGAACCAAATACAGGACTAAAACACATCCCATTCCGTATCTAAATCACACTTTAACTAAACAAACATAATACAATCAATATATACCTACTATAACTCTAATAATGCAATAAGTAAAAACAATATATCTACTCGAAAACTATATAAAAGTCCAATAATTCTTGACTGTGAGTTGGTGAATTCACCTAAAGTTTCGCTTTCCCCAGCGAAGCAGAATGCAAGCTGATGAGGTATATGGGTTAGAAGACAAGAATTTACAACTTTTTCACAGGCTTTGAAGGAAACTCTGATTTGTCCCTCTCTCTCGGGGAAATGCAGGCAGAATCCAGGAGGGGTGCAAAGAAACTTTTAGTCATATGTTGTTGCAGTAAACCCACCTTTTCAAAGTTCCATTTTATTGTTTTATTGGTCGTTTGTATTCATTTTGGTGTTTTTTTAAAGGGGACCTACTATATTATACTAAAGGGAGGCATGATGGCAAAGGGTTTAGGAATGACTTGGAATGATTTTCTATTATACTTGTAGTATGAATATCGAAGGCTATCCCATCCATCTTTTAGATCAAAGACAGTACTGAGGAGTTCCAGACTTCCTCCATAAGTTTTCTATGAAAATAATAATAATAAAAAAAAGCAATGGGTACACACAGTTACAAAAAGGACATTGTGATATCTACATCCTCCTTAAATTTCATCAACGATCAAGGTGTTTGGGATCTCCCGTAAGAAAACACATTTCACTATTATAATTATTAGTGCAGGCTCTTTGCATTGATTTATATTTGGAAGCATTTCATATCTCCTGAGTAGTGGCCTTTAATAGATCTCCAATACATAAAATTGTTTGTCCAGTAAATTATGGATGAGTGTGTCTCAGATTGCCGTACTCTAGAAGCAAACTAGCTTTGGTATAACTTGTGTTGAATTCTTTATACCAGTGGTTTCCAAAATTGGCAATTTTAAGACTTGTGCGTTTCAACTCCCAGAATTCCCCAGCCAGCCATGGGGTGGGGAGTTGAAGTCTGCAACTCTTAAAAGTTGTCAGCTTTGGGGATCCCTGCTTTATATCAAGAATCTTACTGGGTATTGCACATTTAAGTATCCACTTCCCAATGAATGCTTCGGGATTATTTGTGACTATATATTCAGAAATTACAATACTGTTTTCCTGTTTTTCACATCTTAGGTTTTGGCTTTGATTTCCTTCATCTGCATAGAGACCATCATGGAGTGTTCTCCTTGTGAAGGACTTTATTTTTTTGAATTTGTCAGCTGTAGCGCATCGGTAGTTACTGGAGTTCTATTGCTTATGTTCAGCCTAAATCTCCACTCAAGAATACCACAGATCAACTGGAACACTACAGTAAGTTCTCATCCAAACCTTTACAAAGATAGCTGAATAAACATGTGAAATTTAGATTTTAAGCTCCGATTGCTTCATGCAGGAACTTTAGATCTTATTAGAGCAATATGCTAGGACTCTGTGCACCAAGTAAAGAACATGTCCTGCTTTATATTCAGTGTGGATCCCCCACTGGTGCAACCTGTGTTATGAAATATTGTGTGTTAAAGTGTCTAAAGCTGAAATTGTGCCTGGCAGCATTTTCCCTCCCGCAAATGCCAGGGTTTTCTTATACTGCAACTTTTTAGTTGCTTGTTTCTGTCACTTAATATTGATACTTATATTAGAATGCAATACAATCTGTGTGAATTAGCTCTGTAAATCAATAATTATGGATAGATACAAATCTATAATCGAGCGACATTTTGGAAGTAGATTTTCACTCATTTTCTGCCTCATCCTCTCGAAAGAGTACGTTTGTGACCTTCTTTTAGTCTTATTTCTGTACCTAAAAAAAAAATGGCCTGAAATGTACACTAACTTTCAGGAGATTTAACTTTACTGTATCATCCCAAAAATGTGTTTGTTTCCTTTACTTGTTCTCTCCCATGCTGACAAGTTGGAATGCACATTTTTATTAACTGGTAAGCCAGTAAATGGTTTTTCCCTCCAGTGTAGAATAAATGATACTCCCCATGTTGCAGGTGTGTCGAGAACTCTTGAAAAACCAAAATTATGTACTGCAATAATTTGTGTTGGCATGAAGTGTTCAGTGGCAGCGATTCCTAATCACAGCACTTGTATTTTGGAGGTTTTGATAAATAGTTATATATTTCAAGAAAGAAATGTGGAATACTATTTTTGATAGCAGTGCCTCTGTTGTCATACTGGGAATTGCATGCCTTTTAAAAAATTTTTTTTTTTTTTTAAAGTAGCTTCTAGAAAATAAGCCTGCCAGTAACTCAGTTGTGGTATGCTAGAACAGTGGTTCTCAACCTGTGGGTCGGGACCCCATTTGGGGTCGATCGACTATTTCACGGGGGTCGCCAAGCAAGGCTGTCTGCCATTTTTTTGTCCGCCATTTTTTTTTGTCCGCCATTTTTCCCCCCCTTTTCCGGCGGGTGCCTTACCTCCCTTGGGCTGGGCCAGCTGGTGGTCGGCCTGCTCCGTCTCTGCC